>NC_089796.1:11294301-11324301 GCF_040412425.1 Macrobrachium rosenbergii | reverse complement strand
GGTCGTAAACTTCATTTATGGATCACAATGCACTTTGTATTTAAACTAGGGATGGAGAGACACGGGGAACTGCCCTTCAACTCCGATCTTATCAGCTTCCTATTTTCCGGTTAATTAAATTCTCTGTTTTTTTTTTTTTTTCAACAAAACGCGGCGATAATAGTTACTGGGTCGTACACGGCATCGCTGATCTAAGAAAATCCATCAGAACCGTTCAACATTCCTCTGCATCGAGAACAGAAATAACCTACATCTTACAAGACAGGAAACACGTCGCTTGTGTAAAACTTTGCTCACTTAACGAGTTCGATGTCTCTCGGCAGGCGTTCAGAGTTTAGCAAATAATTACATTGCACAAGGCCTGATGTTCAGACTGGGAAAACAAGATCTGATGTTCAGACTGGGAATACAAAACCTAATGTTCAGACTGGGAATACAAAACCTAATGTTCAGACTGGGAATACAAAACCTGATGTTCAGACTGGGAATACAAGACCTGATGTTCACACTGGAAAAACAAGACCTGATGTTCAGACTGGGAAAACAAGATCTGATGGTCAGACTGGGAAAACAAGACCTGAAGTTCAGACTGGGAATACAAGACTTGATGTTCAAACTGGGAATACAAGACCTGGTGTTCAGACTGGGAAAACAAGACCTGATGTTCAGACTGGGAAAACAAGACCTGATGTTCAGACTGGGAAAACCTTTTGCTACGTTACACCCATTATATCCAATAACTATGGGAAATAAATTTAAGAATAAGTAAAAGAAAGTGTAGTAAATGGCCCTATGAAATCTCTTTAAAGCTCCTAATCCCATATAATACCTCCCTCAAGGTAAGGCAAATAAACCTTGATATTGCGTTAGGGAATGTCATCCTGAAATCTTGCAAAAGACTCTGAAAGTCATGATGCCAGGCAGTCTATTTATTCAATTCAAAAGTGTTTGTGTTCCTTTATTGTCGGATTAATCAGACCAGCACGGGCTCTTGTCGCTCTGAGCAATTCGTATTATGTGTTCCCCACTTACATACATGCAAACTTACATACATAATGCATACCCATGACCAACCAGCCATGCTGGCTAGCTGAGATCAAGTTAACCTTATGCCATGAAGCACAAGCACTTGGCTAAAAGAAAATGCAATGTACAACTATTTTTCTCCTTGAGTGCAACAAGAATAGTCTAAGGGGAATAAACTCCACCTGCAGTATTCCAGTTGCCCAAACCAGTGCTATTTCCTCTAATCACTGGTTCCTAAATAAGTACCTAGAATATGGGTACCTTGGACTCAACCTTTCGACAGGGACTTCCCATCTCGATCCTAACTTGTATAGTTTTTTTTTTTTTTTTTAGTAATGATGCACTAGAAATAACAATAATAATAATAATAAAATTTTGAGAGCAGATAAAGTGAATTTGATAAAAACTGATTCCAAATAATTCATTGTCTCCCTCTGTATGAAAAATTTTGCGGAATTGATCATCTAGAGAGGGTCACTCAACGAATATTCTCTCCATGTTTCGCCAAAATTTGGAATCGAATGGAATATAAAATTTTGGCCAACGGCCAAGAGCTGGCACCTATGAGGTCACTCAGCGCTGAAACGGAAATTGAGAGTACAGAATGTTTTCAAGGTGTAACAGGAGGAAAACCTCGCAGTTGCACGGTGAAACAATTTTTGGGAGAGGGTGGAAAGTAAGATCGGAGAAAGAGAATATGAACGGAGTTACAATAAAAGGAATGAAAGGGGTTGCAGCTAGGGGGCGAAGGGATGCTGCAGAACCTAAACTAATGCCTACAGTGCACCGCCTCAGGTGCGATGACAGTGCTAGCGCCATACGGGCTCTTACCAAAACAGAACCAAAACTTTGACCTTTGTGAAGGTGATCACACCAATAATAATAATATATCAGAAACCTTCAGCGGCCATTCATTTGAACACCTTAACTATAGTAGTAGTTTAAGTAGTAATAATAGTAATAATATAAGTAGTAGTAATCTATCTATCTATAATAATAAAATCTGAGAGGATCTGATCTTGTTTTTCCTCCCTCAGGTGACAGAGAGGGAGACATGACACATCCACCCTCCTCCTGCAAACCTGTTTGTCTGCCCCAGGTGGGGGCGGGGTAGGTAGGGGATCAGGGGGTAGGGGAGATATGACAAACCCACTCTCCTCCTGAGAACCTGTTTGTGTTACCGGGGTGGGGGTGGGGTAGGTACGGGATCGGGAGGGAGGGGAGACATGACACATCCACCCTCCTCCTGTAAACCTGTTTGTTCGCCCTGGGTGGAGGCGGGGTAGGTAGGGGATCGGGATGGTAGGGGAGACATGACGGGCAGTGCCCAGTTCCAGCGCAGCGTAGCGCGCGCTATCAAGCTCGTATTAATAATAATAGTTCAGAAACCTTCAGCGGCTACTCATTTATTCAGTTTAACTATAATAGCAGTTTAATTAGTAACAATAGTAATAATATAAGTTGTAATAATAGTAATAAAGGATAAAAATCCAAATTGCCAAAGAAGACGCACCAAATGACGAAATAAAACCATGGAAACCGGCCACAAAATAATAGACTACAATCATGACGGCGGAGAGACACCCGGCCGAGCATGCTCCGATTAACAAATAGTTCATTATTTCTGGCCGCCTAATTACCGAGATGTAATTGTTAGGTCTATTCTCACCTGCGTTTGTTAGCCGGGTGACAAACAAGAGGCTTGAGAAAGAGGAGGAGGAGGAGGAGGAGGAGGAGGAGGAGGAGTGACGCAAGATAACAACGCGACAGAAGTGGGGCGTCATTTTGGCAGAAAGTGACAAATGGCAACTCTTGTCTTTCTTTTTTTTCTTCTCATTTTCTGACGACTGTCTCTTGACGGTTTGTCCGTGGAAAAACCATGATGGGGGAATTAATTGGAGAAAGCAAAGAGAAAAAAATATCTTGTTATGAAGAGCAGAGCAGAGAGAGAGAGAGAGAGAGAGAGAGAGAGAGAGAGAGAGAGAGAGAGAGAGAGAGAGCTGCCCCTTCGTACTGAGAAGCGACTACTTCGGGGAATGACATCAAAACAGTCTGTCCAGAAACAGAAAAATATTGTAAAGATATTTTGACATATCAGTCCAATTTATCCAGAGATACAGGATTATGCGTAATTGTCAGCGCAGAATATACTTCATACTTTACGCTAATGTACTGTACAGTAAAAATACGCAGATATATATATATATATATATATATATATATATATATATATATATATATATATATATATATATATATATATATATATATATATGTATACGTGTGTGTGCGTGTGTGTGTGTATGTATACTCGTATACAATATATATATATATACATACATATATATATGTATATATTTAGATAGACAGATATAGACAGATAGACGGATGGACAGATATTTATTTGTACGTATAGTGAATGTCGTGAATTTTATTTCTGTGCTCACACGCATATATACCGCATGACGCGGAAAATTGTGAAATTTAGTAAAAAAAAAAAATAAATAAATTTTAGTAATACAATACTTCTAAAACCATATATTTAGTGAATTTGCTGCGTTAGTATCATGAATACTTTTATGAGCGACCGTTGACAAACTCGAAGTTCAATTCGTGTAATAAACACCACGGCAGACATCATTATTTGTCAAGACAATGCTATTATCTATTTCATATTGAGACTGTCTACCTGGAAAAGATTACTCAGTTCCCCATGTTTTGACAGACTTGTATATACTTTCACGAAAAGTTTTCACGCGTGACAGTATGGGAGACAATACATATTTCATGCTAAATAAATAAAAAAAAATATCAAATAATAAAATTCATATTAACATTTACCAATAACTGAAGTGCTAGAGCATCAGAGGGAACTTGCATGTACTTCAAATCTGAAGGGGTAGGGAGCACATTTTACATCGATTAGATTTCATGAAGTCTGTGATAACTTCTAAACATTAAATTTCAGGAATCAGGAAGTAGATGGTATCTTCGCACATTAAATTTCAGGTAGTATATGCCACCTACAGGAATTCAGTTTCAGGAACCAGGAAGTAGACATTAAGTTTCAGGTAGTATATGGCACCTACAGGCATTCAATTTCAGAAAAACAAGCAGACATTAAATTGCAGGGTAGTCTATGGCACCTACAGGCATTCAATTTCAGGAAACAGAAAGTAGACATTAAATTGCAGGTAGTCTATGGCACCTACAGGCATTCAATTTCAGGAAACAGAAAGTAGACATTAAATTGCAGGTAGTCTATGGCACCTACAGGCATTCAATTTCAGGAAACAGAAAGTAGACATTAAATTGCAGGTAGTCTGTCTATGGCACCTACAGGCATTCAATTTCAGGAAACAGAAAGTACACATTAAATTGCAGGTAGTCTATGGCACCTACAGGCATTCAATTTCAGGAAACAGAAAGTACACATTAAATTGCAGGTAGTCTATGGCACCTACAGGCATTCAATTTCAGGAAACAGAAAGTACACATTAAATTGCAGGTAGTCTATGGCACCTACAGCACCTACAGCATTCAATTTCAGGAAACAGAAAGTACACATTAAATTGCAGGTAGTCTATGGCACCTACAGGCATTCAATTTCAGGAAACAGAAAGTACACATTAAATTGCAGGTAGTCTATGGCACCTACAGGCATTCAATTTCAGGAAACAGAAAGTACACATTAAATTGCAGGTAGTCTATGGCACCTACAGGCATTCAATTTCAGGAAACAGAAAGTAGTACATTAAATTGCAGGTAGTCTATGGCACCTACAGGCATTCAATTTCAGGAAACAGAAAGTACACATTAAATTGCAGGTAGTCTATGGCACCTACAGGCATTCAATTTCAGGAAACAGAAAGTACACATTAAATTGCAGGTAGTCTATGGCACCTACAGGCATTCAATTTCAGGAAACAGAAAGTAGACATTAAATTGCACGTAGTCTATGGCACCTACAGGCATTCAATTTCAGGAAACAGAAAGTAGACATTAAATTTCAGGTAGTCTGGCACCTGCAGGAAGGAGATGGTACCATTAAATTTCAGGTAGGCAGGCATTCAATTTCAGGAAACAGAAAGTGGCAGACATTAAATTTCAGGTAGTCTATGGCACCTACAGGCATTCAATTTCAGGAAACAGAAAGTAGACATTAAATTGCAGGTAGTCTATGGCACCTACAGGCATTCAATTTCAGGAAACAGAAAGTAGACATTAAATTGCAGGTAGTCTATGGCACCTACAGGCATTCAATTTCAGGAACCAGGAAGGAGATGGTATCTTCGCACATTAAATTTCAGGTAGTCTGTGGCACCTACAGGCGTTCAATTTCAGGAACCAGGAAGTAGATGGCATCTTCGCACATTAAATTTCAGGTAGTCTGTGGCACCTACAGGCGTTCAATTTCAGGAACCAGGAAGGAGATGGCATCTTCGCACATTAAATTTCACGTAGTCTATGGCACCTACAGGCATTCAATTTCAGGAACCAGGGAAGCAAATGGTATCAATTTCAGGCAGGAAGGAGATGGTACATTAAATTTCAGGTAGTATATGGCACCTACAGGCGTTCAATTTCAGGAACCAGGAAGGGAGATGGTATCTTCGCACATTAAATTTCAGGTAGTCTGTGGCACGTTCAACAGGCATTCAATTTCAGGGACCAGGAAGGAGATGGCATCTTCGCACATTAAATTTCAGTTAGTCTGTGGCACCTACAGGCATTCAATTTCAGGAACCAGGAAGTAGATGGTATCTTCGCACATTAAATTTCAGTTAGTCTGTGGCACCTACAGGCATTCAATTTCAGGAACCAGGAAGGAGATGGTATCTTCGCACATTAAATTTCAGTTAGTCTGTGGCACCTACAGGCATTCAATTTCAGGAACCAGAACCAGGAAGTAGATGGTATCTTCGCATTAAACATTAAATTTCCAGTTAGTCTGTGGCACCTACAGGCATTCAATTTCAGGAACCAGGAAGTAGATGGTATCTTCGCACATTAAATTTCAGTTAGTCTGTGGCACCTCAACAGGCATTCAATTTCAGGAACCAGGAAGGAGATGGTATCTTCGCACATTAAATTTCAGGTAGTCTGTGGCACCTACAGGCATTCAATTTCAGGGACCAGGAAGGAGATGGCATCTTCGCACATTAAATTTCAGGTAGTCTGTGGCACCTGGAACCAGGCGTTCAATTTCAGGAACCAGGGAAGGAGATGGTATCTTCGCACATTAAATTTCAGGTAGTCTGTGGCACCTACAGGCATTCAATTTCAGGAACCAGGAAGAGATGGTATCTTCGCACATTAAATTTCAGGTAGTCTGTGGCACCTACAGGCGTTCAATTTCAGGAACCAGGAAGGAGATGGTATCTTCGCACATTAAATTTCAGGTAGTCTGTGGCACCTACAGGCATTCAATTTCAGGAACCAGGAAGGAGATGGTATCTTCGCACATTAAATTTCAGGTAGTCTGTGGCACCTACAGGCGTTCAATTTCAGGAACCAGGAAGGAGATGGTATCTTCTGCACATTAAATTTCAGGTAGTCTGTGGCACCTACAGGCATTCAATTTCAGGAACCAGGAAGGAGATGGCATCTTCGCACATTAAATTTCAGGTAGTCTGTGGCACCTAGCAGGCATTCAATTTCAGGAACCAGGAAGGAGATGGTATCTGCACATTAAATTTCAGGTAGTCTGTGGCACCTACAGGCGTTCAATTTCAGGAACCAGGAAGTAGATGGTATCTTCGCACATTAAATTTCAGGTAGTCTGTGGCACCTACAGGCGTTCAATTTCAGGAACCAGGAAGGAGATGGCATCTTCGCACATTAAATTTCAGGTAGTCTGTGGCACCTACAGGCATTCAATTTCAGGAACCAGGAAGGAGATGGCATCTTCGCACATTAAATTTCAGGTAGTCTGTGGCACCTACAGGCATTCAATTTCAGGAACCAGGAAGGAGATGGTATCTTCGCACATTAAATTTCAGGTAGTCTGTGGCACCTACAGGCATTCAATTTCAGGAACCAGGAAGGAGATGGTATCTTCGCACATTAAATTTCAGGTAGTCTGTGGCACCTACAGGCATTCAATTTCAGGAACCAGGAAGTAGATGGTATCTTCGCACATTAAATTTCAGGTAGTCTGTGGCACCTACAGGCGTTCAATTTCAGGAACCAGGAAGGAGATGGCATCTTCGCACATTAAATTTCAGGTAGTCTGTGGCACCTACAGGCATTCAATTTCAGGAACCAGGAAGGAGATGGCATCTTCGCACATTAAATTTCAGGTAGTCTGTGGCACCTACAGGCATTCAATTTCAGGAACCAGGAAGGAGATGGTATCTTCGCACATTAAATTTCAGGTAGTCTGTGGCACCTACAGGCATTCAATTTTCAGGAACCAGAAGGAGATGGTATCTTCGGCACATTAAATTTCAGGTAGTCTGTGGCACCTACAGGCATTCAATTTCAGGAACCAGGAAGGAGATGGTATCTTCACATTAAATTTCAGGTAGTCTGTGGCACCTACAGGCGTTCAATTTCAGGAACCAGGAAGAGATGGTATCTTCGCACATTAAATTTCAGGTAGTCTGTGGCACCTACAGGCATTCAATTTCAGGAACCAGGAAGGAGATGGTATCTTCGCAACACATTAAATTTCAGGTAGTCTGTGGCACCTACAGGCATTCAATTTCAGGAACCAGAAGTAGATGGTATCTTCACATTAAATTTCAGGTAGTCTGTGGCACCTACAGGCGTTCAATTTCAGGAACCAGGAAGGAGATGGTATCTTCGCACATTAAATTTCAGGTAGTCTGTGGCACCTACAGGCGTTCAATTTCAGGAACCAGGAAGTAGATGGTATCTTCGCACATTAAATTTCAGGTAGTCTGTGGCACCTACAGGCATTCAATTTCAGGAACCAGGAAGGAGATGGCATCTTCGCACATTAAATTTCAGGTAGTCTGTGGCACCTACAGGCATTCAATTTCAGGAACCAGGAAGTAGATGGTATCTTCGCACATTAAATTTCAGGTAGTCTGTGGCACCTACAGGCATTCAATTTCAGGAACCAGGAAGTAGATGGTATCTTCACATTAAATTTCAGGTAGTCTGTGGCACCTACAGGCATTCAATTTCAGGAACCAGGAAGTAGATGGTATCTTCGCACATTAAATTTCAGGTAGTCTGTGGCACCTACAGGCGTTCAATTTCAGGAACCAGGAAGGAGATGGTATCTTCTGCACATTAAATTTCAGGTAGTCTGTGGCACCTACAGGCATTCAATTTCAGGAACCAGGAAGGAGATGGTATCTTCGCACATTAAATTTCAGGTAGTCTGTGGCACCTACAGGCATTCAATTTCAGGAACCAGGAAGTAGATGGTATCTTGGCACCTACACATTAAATTTCAGGTAGTCTGTGGCACATTACAGGCGTTCAATTTCAGGAACCAGGAAGGAGATGGTATCTTCGCACATTAAATTTCAGGTAGTCTGTGGCACCTACAGGCATTCAATTTCAGGAACCAGGAAGGAGATGGTATCTTCGCACATTAAATTTCAGGTAGTCTGTGGCACCACAGGCATTCAATTTTCAGGAACCAGGAAGTAGATGGTATCTTCAGCATTCTGAACCACATTAAATTTCAGGTAGTCTGTGGCACCTACAGGCGTTCAATTTCAGGAACCAGGAAGGATGGATGCACATTAAATCAGGTAGTCTGTGGCACCTCTTCAATTTCAGGCACATTAAATTTCAGGTAGTCTGTCAGGAACCAGGAAGGAGATGGGCACCTAGTCAGGCATTCAATTTCAGGAACCAGGAAGGAGATGGTATCTTCGCACATTAAATTTCAGGTAGTCTGTGGCACCTACAGGCATTACAGGCGTTCAATTTCAGGAACCAGGAAGTAGATGGTATCTTGGCACCTACAGGCATTCAATTTCAGGAACCATTCGCACATTAAATTTCAGGTAGTCTGTGGCACCTACAGGCGTTCAATTTCAGGAACCAGGAAGGAGATGGTATCTTCGCACATTAAATTTCAGGTAGTCTGTGGCACCTACAGGCGTTCAATTTCAGGAACCAGGAAGTAGATGGTATCTTCGCACATTAAATTTCAGGTAGTCTGTGGCACCTACAGGCATTCAATTTCAGGAACCAGGAAGGAGATGGCATCTACAGGCATTCAATTTCAGGAACCACATTAAATTTCAGGTAGTCTGTGGCACCTACAGGCATTCAATTTCAGGAACCAGGAAGTAGATGGTATCTTCGCACATTAAATTTCAGGTAGTCTGTGGCACCTACAGGCGTTCAATTTCAGGAACCAGGAAGGAGATGGTATCTTCAGGTACATTAAATTTCAGGTAGTCTGTGGCACCTACAGGCGTTCAATTTCAGGAACCAGGAAGGAGATGGCATCTTCGCACATTAAATTTCAGGTAGTCTGTGGCACCTACAGGCATTCAATTTCAGGAACCAGGAAGCAAATGGTATCTTCGCACATTAAATTTCAGGTAGTCTGTGGCACCTACAGGCGTTAATTTCCAGGAACCAGGAAGGAGATGGTATCTTCGCACACATTAAATTTGGCAGGAAGTAGATGGTATCTTCGCACATTAAATTTCAGGTACCTGGCACAGGCATTCAATTTCAGGAACCAGGAAGCAAATGGTATCTTCGCACATTAAATTTCAGGTAGTATATGGCACCTACAGGCATTCAATTTCATGAACGAGGAAGTAGACATTAAATTTCAGGTAGTATATGGCACCTACAGGCATTCAATTTCAGGAACCAGGAAGCAGATGGCATCTTCGCACATTAAATTTCAGGTAGTCTATGGCAGCTACATGCATTCAATTTCAGGAATCAGAGGTAGACGGCATCTACGCACATTAAATTTCAGGTGGTATGTGGCACCTACAGGCATTAAATTTCTAGAAGTGTCATGTTTTCCATACATTAAATTTCGGGAATTAGGTGACATCTTTTGCATATATTTAATTTCATGACGTAGGCGACATGTTTTGCTGACATTTAATTTCTGGTTGTAGCTGACACCTTCTAAATATATAAAAATATACGGAAGCGGGTGACAACTTTTACGTATGGTAAATCAAGATTAAAAATGTAAGTAGCTTGAACAAAAGAAAGTATGTTGCATTTACTAAAGATGAATATTTGTTATTTAGAACTAAGATTTATTGGTTTTACACCTAGCAAGTAACTAAACATTCTTGTCACTGCAATGTAAGCTGGGTCATAAACGAAATAAGAGGAAATAGAAATTTTCAATAGATCACCCATTACCCAAAAAATTCAGTTGTCTACCAAAGAGGCCCTGTCGCCTCGAATAAAGACAGGCAGACAGAATGACAGACAAACAGACAGACAGACAGAGACGTGACCACACCTCCACACCTATTGAAAATAACTTCTGGGTCGTCGGGTGTCAGTCAGTGTGTTTAGATACAAGGGACCACCAAGGAGGTGGGGGGGTGGGGGAGGGGGTTTCTTTTTGGTCAAACTGTAAAACAGGGGCCATTCTACCTCAGCGCTCTTCATGCCCTTTCGAACATCTTGCCGACGTGCGTGGGAAGCAAAATGCGCTTCTTGGGAAAGGGAGAAGGCACGGAGAAAGCAAAATTTGGACATGTGAAAGGTGGAAGGGTGCAGTTGATGAGGTTGGGGGATGCTGAGTCTCTGAAGGTAGACTTGGCGTTCCTGTAAGGGGGCACTGGCGTATATACAAATATATATATACATACATATATATATATATATATATATATATATATATATATATATATATATATATATATATATATATATATATATTAACAGGATGGTGTCTAACAAAGGTTTTATTCACAAAAGTTACAAGCTTTCAAGGACTATATGTCCCCATCGCTCGATTTCCGGACGATGGAGGTAGTATATAATAGTTAGTAGTCCTTGAAGCTTATAACTTTAGTGAATAAAATCACCGTTAGACACTCATCATGTTTAAATGAGGTCTTGTTATTCTTTGCAAGAATGCACAGTAGCAGCCGTTGTGGCAGTGATCAAGCTTTATATATATATATATATATATATATATATATATATATATATATATATATATATATATATATATATATTATATATATATATATATATATAGATATATATATATATATATAATTTATAAATATATATATATATGTGTGTATATATATATATACATGTATACATGTAGTTGCTGTAATTCAATTAATACTGGAAAATCAAAACGCCAGTTTCGGGTCCGTGCCTTTGAAACCTAGGCCCTAGGCCGATCAACTGGAACAAACAGCCCACTTAACAAACAAGCATTCAGTGCCATTCGTGAGCATTCCCGTCAGCATGACTATCCTCTGAGTATAGATTCTTCTTCTTTATTAACCAGTCGGTCTAGTGATGTGGAGCTAACCACAACTGAAACATTATATACCATCAGAGAAAAACCACCATCACTCTGTAATAATGAACGGTCAGTTGAGTTGCTTTGTTTTTAATTCTGTCTATCTCCTGTAACTATCTTTGTATTTGCCTTGTATTCCTCTCTTGACTCTTGCTTTTATAGATTAAACGGTACGGTCCAATTTTAATGCTTGGTAGTTAGTTCTGATGTCTTTAATTTTATTTTATTTTATCGAGTGTTTTATTTAACGTATTTATTTATTATTTTTAGATACCTGATGATGGGGTATGTTAGAAACTCGAAACTAGTCATAATACAGAATGTTTATTTATATATATATATATATATATATATATATATATATATATATATATATATATATATATATATATATATATATTTATATATTCACCACAAGCATTTTTTCCTATACAGGAGGTGGCTTCAGAAGGATACAACGTTCCAGTTTCTCAGCAAACCTTTAGCGATGAGATTGCTAGCTCCACACCATTCATTTAGGCCACAGCAGACGCTGGCAGCAATAGAGACCTCACCCACAGGCTTAGTGAGACCGGAATCGTTAACATCTCCTGAAGCCACCCATTCCTAAGAGAAAAGTCGTATGACAATATATATATATATATATATATATATATATATATATATATATATATATATATATGTATATATATATGTATATATATACTTATACATATATACTCACACAGACACATACACACAAATATATATATATATATAAATATGTATATGTATATGCTGTATATGAATGTGTCACATACACTGTGACATTAAGCCAGAAATGTCGTTTAATATTAAATTTAATCAAATTAGGAATAACATATCTCGAGCATTCCGAGGTTGAGTGAATTTGATATTAAAAGACATTTGTACCTTACTGTTTGCAATATATATACAATATATACATATATATATACATGTGTGTATAATGTGTATACTTATAAATATATATATATATACATACAGTATATACACATTTGAATATATCAATGTATATATATACATATATTTAAACACATAAACACATATACATATACATATGTTCATACACTCCACTTCCTTACACTCATATACTCGTACACCTACACACTATCTGGCGCCGCCATTTGCGATGGCTCTGTTATTGAAATTATCTTGTAGCACAAAGGAACAAAAAGTAATATTTACATGCGCCACTGTCCATCAACACGGGTAGACTCAGTGATAACCTAAGACACTTGGTATGTGCCGTCCTGTTTAGTTGCTATTATTACGTGGGAATAATAATAATAATAATAATAATAATAATAATAATAATAATAATAATAATAATAATAATAATAATAATAATAATACTCATAGTAGCATGATTCTTGGAATGGAGAAACAGATTCAGTTATGTATATGTACATATACACAACTGTGGATTTGTTTCTCGAATAATAATAATAATAATAATAATAATAATAATAATAATAATAATAATAATAATAATAATAGTAGCATGATTCTTGAAATGGAGAAACAAATTCAGTTATGTATATGTACATATACACAACTGTGGATTTGTTTCTCGAATAATAATAATAATAATAATAATAATAATAATAATAATAATAATAATAATAATAATAATAGCATGAATCTTGAAAATGGAGAAAGAAATTCGGTTATGTATTTGTACATATACACAACTGTGGATTTGTTTCTCGAATAATAATAATAATAATAATAATAATAATAATAATAATAATAATAATAATAATAATAATAATAGTAGCATGAATCTTGAAATGGAGAAAGAAATTCGGTTATGTATTTGTACATATACACAACTGTGGATTTGTTTCTCGAATAATAATAATAATAATAATAATAATAATAATAATAATAATAATAATAATAATAATAATAATAATAATACTCATAGTAGCATGAATCTTGAAATGGAGAAAGAAATTCAGTTATGTATTTGTACATATACACAACTGTGGATTTGTTTCTCGAATAATAATAATAATAATAATAATAATAATAATAATAATAATAATAATAATAATAATAATAGCATGAATCTTGAAATGGAGAAAGAAATTCAGTTATGTATTTGTACATATACACAACTGTGGATTTGTTTCTCGAATAATAATAATAATAATAATAATAATAATAATAATAATAATAATAATAATAATAATAATAATAATAATAATAATAATAATAATACTCATAGTAGCATGATTCTTGAAATGGAGAAGCAAATTCAGCTATGTATATGTACATGTACATAACTGTGAATTTGTTTCTCGAACAATATCAATAATAATAATTTTAAAACTAATAATAATAATAATAATAATAATAATAATAATAATAATAATAATAATAATAATAATAATAATAATAATAATAATAATAATACTCACTTTTGAAAACATACAAGAGAAATGAATGACAATAAAATGTAACGTAATAAAGATGAACTGGTAAAAATTATAACATTCTTTTTTCGTTAATTTTCATTAATACTTTTGCAATGCTCGAAATTTTACGGGTCTGTTTATCCTGAATAATAATAATAATAATAATAATAATAATAATAATAATAATAATAATAATAATAATAATAATAATAATAAGCGTTAAAATAACAAATCCGTAATTGTTCGGCTCAAAAATATATCAAAAGCATTACAAAGAGGTTTTCAGGGCTCTATCCAAAGCTAATATCAACAATAATAATAATAATAATTAATATCAATAATTATCAATATTATAAATAACATTATCATTAATATCATCTCAATACACAGCAACTTCCCAACGCAGTGATTTGCAGATACAGAAAAATTCGTTTCCCCAGAAAGATACTTCTGCAGAACTTCCAAGCCATACCCCCCGCCTCCCTGGGCCATCCCATTGCCCCTACCCCCTCCTCTGCCCTTCCTATAGAAGACCCCCCTATCCACACACCCCCACCCCCCCGTGACCCCTGAGGTACTGGCACTGCAGGAGGTCAACGTCGGCGCTTCTTGAAAGGGCCCGTCCGGAAGTCGGAGTTAATGAGCATGGTGCCTTCCCTGTTCCCCCTCCCCCCCCGCACCAACCTCTTTTCCTCCAACATTCCTCCTCCTACGCTCCTGTTCTCTCTCTCTCTCTCTCTCTCTCTCTCTCTCTCTCTCTCTCTCTCTCTCTCTCTCTTTGCTTCCCTTTCCTCTAGGCCTTTATCCTTTCGGTAGTTAATTGTTTATGTTCGTTGTCTTTTCATTTTCCTTGAATATATATATATATATATATATATATATATATATATATATATATATATATATATCTATATATATATATATATATATATATATATATAAATATATGTATATATATATTGCATATATATATGCATATAAATACACTCACATACATTTAGACAGTATATATATATATATATATATATATATATATATATATATATATATATATATATATATATATATATATATATATATATACAGTATATGTATATGCATATATATATACATACATATACATATATACATAGGCGTGAATGTGTAAATAAAACATCAACGTACAACCATGAAACAAGCGATGTATCACTCCTAACAAACCCAACCTTACAGAAACGGGAAAACCAGAATCATGATGATTTCAAAACTTAGCAGTATACTATAAAAATAATAGTTGCGAAGCCGAGGAGGAGTCCTACAGAACACCAACAGTAACTAATACAATAATAGCTACAATGACCACATAACTTCTGGAATATATAGAATAGAATATAGAATTTAGGACAAAAGCCAAGCGCTGGCACCTACGAGGTCATTCAGCGCTGAAAGGGAAATTGACAGTCAGTAGGAAGGTTTGAAAAGTGTAACAGGAACAAAACCTAGCAGTTGCAGTAGGAAACAGTTTTTAGAGAGTGGAAGAAAGAGAATATGAACGGAGGTACAGTATAAGAAACGAGAGAGGTTGCAGCTAGGGGCAGAAGAGATGCTGCAAAGACCCTCAAGTAATGCCTACAGTGCACCACGTGAGGTGTACTGACAGCACTACACCCCTACGGGACACATAACTTGTAATTTTCCTCAAACTTTTTTTTTCATTTGTTTACCACCGCAAGCCTTGAGTTCAACGAGGAAATTGTCGCAGAATGAAAGAGCTCTTGTTTCTGGTGGGATTCGAATCAGCAGAAGAGGGAGGTTAATGATAAACCAGTTATGCGGTGTGGGTTTGAATCTCACATGGAAAGAAAGAGCATCTTCATTATATATATATATATATATATATATATATATATATATATATATATATATATATATATATATATATATATATGTGTGTGTGTGTGTGTGTGTGTGTGTGTGTGTGTATATATATATGTATAACTGAATCACGAAAATATGGGACGTGATGAATATATAAATAAAGATAAAATCACAGAAGGAAACGGAAACACTGGAGTGCTGGAGGCCTTTCTGACGCTAGTCCTTTACTTATATATGTATATATATATATATATATATATATATATATATATATATATATATATACATATAATCATGTATATATATAATATATATACATATATACATACACACAGACGTATATACATATACTTACATATATATACTGTACATATATAAAATACATATATATACATACGTAATAATATATATACACACAGATGTATATATATATATATCTTTATATTGTGTGTGTAATTTCTTACATTTACACAAATAAGTGCAACTATTTACATTTATGAAACTACAATATTGCCAGCGTCAAATTCACGAAATATACTACAACACTACCTGTGTCAAATTCACGAAATACAACCACAAGGGTTAGGTAACAACTGATAAAAAAAAATTGAGTTTTCATCAGTTGTTACGTAACTCTTGTGGTTATATTTCGTGAATTTGACGCTGGCAATATTGTAGTTTCATACATATAAATAGTTGCACTTATTTGTGTAAATATAAGAAATTACACACACAATATAGAGAGAGAGAGATATATATATAGGCTATATATGTATATATATTATATATATGTATATGCATATACATCTGTATATACATTATATATTATATCTAACATATCTACAGTATATATGTATGTCTATACGTCTGTGCGTATGTATATATGTATATATACATTATATATATATATATATATATATATATATATATATATATATATATATATATATATATATATATATATAATGATGTTCTTTCTTTCCTGGTGAGATTCGAACCTACACCGCACAAGTGGTTTATCATTAACCTCCCTTTGTTCTTCTGAGCACTAAAAAACCAAGGCTCTAATACGAAAATGAAGAAGGGGATAATGTAGTAAAAAAAAAATTACCACATAAACAGTTTGCTAAGTAATTCAGACAAAAAAAAAACCCAACAAGTAAAATAAAGAACACTAGAGAATAGAGGCCAGACCCTACGAGGGAAAACTCAAGCTCCTGCCTGACACTTCATTCAATACGACCCAACAAAAACAAATCTGCCACAATTTATCCAAGAGGAAAAGAGTCGCCCTTCACGAGCCACGACAAGAAAATGAAAGGGGGAGAGAAAAAGAGAAGAGAGAGAGAGAGAGAGAGAGTGAGAGACAGAGGCAGAGAAAAAGAATGATAGCCGCAAGACGCCCTTAAGTACAGAGTAGTAGCCGGCGGGGTCCTCCCCGGAGAGTATTCCCACAAATAAAGTTTCTCATTTGACACCTCGAGCTGTCAGCTACCCTGTAAAAAGGGAGTTTTAACCACCACTCCAATTTGTAGGTCCCCCAAGACCTCCTGGGCTAAGTGTTAGCACATGTCTCGCCTCCCCAATCCCGCCATAGCTCATACACGCTTCGTTTACCAGACCCTCCCACACCGCTCTCTCCAACGAGCCTTGTGAGCTCCCGTCCGGCGGCGTAAGGAGAAGAAGAAGATGCAGAAGAAGAAGAAGATGAAGAAGAAGGAGAAGGGAGGAAAAAGGAAGAGAAGAAGATGCAGAGGGGAAAGGAAGAAGAAGGAGAAGGTTTGACTTCACCCGATTCTCAACGTTGCTTGACAAGAGGAGCCGTTACAAAGGAAAGGCCGCCGTCAAACCAACTCTATTTGATCATTTTTTTTTTAATGACAATACAATCTTGGCAACATAAGTCCCAGAGGCTCTTGTTAACATTATGCAATCCTTGCAATGGTAGACAGTTTTGTTGCTGCTAATACATTTACTATGCAATAAAAAGTGAGTTCCGCGGACAGGTCGCGAAAGGTTTTTGACATTAATATCTTAAACTTGGCCCTATGCTTAAAATACATTACACACACACACACACACAAATAAGGAATGATAATTAAATTAAATATACGGAATTTCAGTTTATGACTATATACAAATACAGAGTGCTGTATGCTACAGATGACAAAAGTAATTAATAATAATAATAATAATAATAATAATAATAATAATAATAATAATAATAATAGTATTAACGGATTACTACTAAACTTATTAAACAATAACACACCAAGAGGCAAACATGATTATAGCAAAAAAAATACTAATGATAAATATAACAAGATCAATCAACAGATAAAGAGGCAGTCAGGTCCAACAGGGCCATACTTCAATGGAAATAATAATAATAATAATAATAATAATAATAATAATAATAATAATAATAATAATAATAGTTAACGATAACGATAAACTGTGGAGAACCAACAAAACATAAATAAACTTCGAAGTTGAAAAGTGTAAAAAAAACACACACACACACACACACGCACACGCACACAGGGCATAAGTAGCTAGAAGAAAATAACAAATGATTAATATTTCGGCCACCACACACGTGCTCCGCATATGTGTTGCCTACGCAACATATGCTGATGAAAAACTACTCTGGAATCTAGATCGCTTACTTTAAGAGTAAGATGACGAGTGACGTGGTTGTTATTTTTATTATTATTATAATTATTATTATTATTATTATTATTAAAAAATCCTCATAGTAGCATGAGTCTTGAAATTGAGAAACAAATACACAGTTATGTATGGGTACAAATATATGTACGCATACATAATTGGAGATTTGTTTTTCCATTATTATTATTATTATTATTATTATTATTATTATTATTATTATTATTATTATTATTATTATTCAGAAAATTAACCCTATTCATATGGAACAAACCCGCGGGGGCCACTAACCTGAAATTCAAGAATCTAAAGAATATGGTATTCATTAGAAAGAAGTAACAGAAGGTAATAGGAAATTAAGAAAGAATAGATAACCACTTACATTAACAAATGAATAATCAAATAGATAAAAATGCAACTAATTTATTAAAACACTTCAGCGCATGCGCGAACGTCCATTAACGTACTAATATTACACACAATCCTATATTATTATTATTATTATTATTATTATTATTATTATTATTATTATTATTATTATTATGACGAAAACCTCCTCTTGAATGACAGGTGAGAACTGGAGTAAAGTTAGAGAAGTTGGATATGTAAGTGTGAAGAGATTTAAAGGAACCCAGTGCAGCTGAGGCTGAAGGGACGCTCCATAGGACCTTTAACACTACTACCTACGGTGCGCCATGCAATGAGCAATGCATGCTGTAGTGACAAAAGTACGGACAATGACAGCTATAATATTAAGAAATGTTATAATATTATGAAAGGTAATACAAATGTTATAAAATGTTACCATTTACCTAAGCTTTCCATTACAATCACTGTAATGTTATGTTTCAATAACAGAGAAAACATCCGAAATCAGAGTCCTTATAATAAATAAATGAATAAAGAAATAAAGAAATAATATATAAATAAATAAATACATAAATAAATAAATAAATAATTTCATTCACTCATAACAAAAAATGGAGGAATAAGCAGAAATATAGTCCTCATGAAATAATTAAATAAATCATTCCATTCACTCACAAAAAATAAATAGAAAAAGAATCAACTCCATTCAACAAATCATCATGGTAACATTGGCGTGAGAAGCAGTGTAACCAACCCGCCGAAGCGCAGAGTAGTGAAATTTGATTGCCGCGGATGGGATGACCAGCGTCCCTGACATGGCAACACTGCCCTTCCTGTGGTGTCATATTACCAACTACCGGAAGATTGAACAGAGCATTCAAATCTGTAATATACTATAATAAAATTTAGAGTTTATACGTGGTAGCAGGCTTATACTATTTTGTATATACGTTCCTTAAATTCGCTAAAATACGATATACATAAATAAGATACGGTTGTGATCATAATGATTATTTTTAATCTATACTGGGATCATCGTATTACCAGGCAGCCAATAATAATAATAATAATAATAATAATAATAATAATAATAATAATAATAATAATAATAATTACATCTGTGATCTCGAGAGATAAAAAGTGCAATTTGCAATGTACTTTCTATAGAATTTCCACAGGAATCTCATAGGTTTTCAGTAATAATAATAATAATAATAATAATAATAATAATAATAATAATAATAATAATAATAAGTGCACTTCCAGCTAAGGATACTCTTGAAGACAGGGCTCTGATGGCGCCAAACAGTGAGGTGTAGAGGCCTTGTAAAATTGACATTGGTTCACAATGAGGCCTGCCAGCCAATGGAATAAATATAATATACTTTATTTTAACTCAGAACCATACAAGAATCAAACAGGTACAACGGATACTACAGTACTGCCACAAACACACCTCTTGCATAGGCCTTCCTTCCAGCCCAGTCTTGCCCAAGCGCTATTTAGCACAGTTCCTCCTCCTCCTTCTCTTCATGCAAGCACGCGAACAAAACAAACAAACACATGTACATACACATGTCAGGCTTCATATCTTTAAGAAGATCAAGAGGGCAGGGTTACACAAACCTCACCGCATAAAAGTATCGATTCAAGACGACAAAAATCACAACATGATACCTATCAAGATGAGACCTTCTCAATATGGCTTCTCTCTCTCTCTCTCTCTCTCTCTCTCTCTCTCTCTCTCTTTCCATATTCCCCTCTGGGTCACATTTGATGTGACCCAGAAGGTTTCACATTATTTTCTTTGCCTGAAACATAAGTAAAACCTTATATTACCTAAATCGACACAGACACTCGAGACTATAACAACACCAGCAATAACAATAATTAATATGGGTTCCGGCGCTTGGTCCTCAAGACCTAAATTTCATAATCAATCAATCAATCTAACAAAATGAAACCTTCAGCAATATTCCTTGGTTGCATATAAACACCACAACATTCATCTGCCCCTTTTTTACAATAAAGTCTCTTTATATGTCTCGGGATAGCTAAAATAAAGTCTAGACCTATCGCAAACGCTGACTATATACCGATGTCTAAACAACAGTCACAACTAATAAAGTTAACATTTTAGGTAACTTTATTTTAAGTCAATTTCCTAATGTATTTCCACTGTATCCATTGTATGTGCATTCTGCATTAGTGTATGAGGATAAGGGAAAAAACTATTATTATTATCATCATCATCATCATCATTATTATTATTATTATTATCATCTACCCTACAGTATATATAACGTAACATAATCTACTATACTGACATACGCAAAACGTACCGGTCTGCCGAGACGTTCTTCAAGTTACACTGGCGGATAAAATACACACAACTTGCAAGGACAAACACGCACATACGTACACATGCACACACACGCACATGCACACAGGCGGACACGCTTGAAAACCGAGCCCAGATAATACATGCGACAAAGACCTCCAGGCGACAAAAACACACAGCGAACGCGAAAGAGTTAGAGAAAGCTGTCACAAAAGCGCGAGGACTTCAACAAGAAGATGAAGAAGGGGGAGGGGAAGAAGAAGAAGAAGCAGAAATAGCAGAAGAAGAAGAGGAGGAGAAGAAGAAGAAGAAGAAAAGGAGGAGAAAAGGAAGAAGAAGAAGAAGAAGAAGAAGAAGAAGAAGAAGAAGAAGAAGAAGGAGGAGGAGGAGGAGGAGAAGAAGATGAAAAGGAGGAGAAAAAGAAGAAAAGGCGAAGAAGACGAAGGAGAAGAAGAAGAAGAAGCAGAAATAGCAGAAGAAGAAGAGGAGAGGAAGAGAAAAAGGATGAGGAAAAGCAGAAATAGCAGAAGAAGAAGAAGAAAAGGAGGAGGAGGAGGAGGAGGAGGAGGAGGAGGAGGAGGGGGGGAGGGGGAAGGGGAGGAGGAGGGGGGGGAGCAGAAGCAGGAGTCGGCACAATCAAATGCGTTCTTGGAGGTTGTCCTCGGAGGTGTAACATTTCAAGGATGAGGAACAGAAAACGTGGCTTGGCCATTGCAAGGAATACCAACAACAAACAACAAGCCTCGGCTGCAACGCGATCCTTGCAAATGAAGAGGTCATTAAGACTCTCAGCGGCCGGGCAGTCTAAGTGGACAAGACGGGCGGCTTGAATCACTGCGCCCTTTACACGCAGGGAGGGTCCTGAGCTAGGCTAAGTAAGGTTATAGAGAGAGAGAGAGAGAGAGAGAGAGAGAGAGAGAGAGAGAGAGAGAGAGAGAGAGAGAGAGAATATAGAAATTAGGCCAAAGGCCAATCGCTAGGACCCCAGAGTTCATTCAGCGCTGGAGGGGAAATTGACAGTAAGAAGGTTTGAAAGGCGTAACAGGAGGAAAACCTCGCAGTTGCACTACGAAACAATTGTTGAAGAAGGTGGAGAGTAAGATGGAAGAAAGAAAAAATGAACGGAGGTAGAGTAAAAGGAATGAAATAAGTTGCAGCTAGGGAAAGAAGGGACGCTTCAAAGACCATTAGGAAAAGCCTATAGTGCACCACACGAGGTGCACTGACGGCACTCCCCTCCTACGGGGAGGAAGGTCATAGAAATCCTGCTGCCTGCATCTATCCATCCTTCTATCGCTGTCCCTTTCACCTTCTCGCCTCATCTGTTAATCGCAATTCTTTATTTGTTTTCCTGATTCTTCTCTCTCTCTCTCACACACACACACACACATACATACACAAGCACACACACAAGGTCGAGCGTACACGCATGGTCCACTGGTCCGAATTATGTCATACATCAGTAATTATTTTGGTTTAACTCCATATCTGATGCTCAGGACTCAAATTCTTATGTGTCTCGCACAATTCACAGCCTCCTGCTCTCCACAGGCACATAACAAGGCGTCCTGTAAATCTAAGTACATGTGCTTATGACCAACATTTTATATATATATATATATATATATATATATATATATATATATATATATAAATATATATATGGCGCATCCTTCATTTCACATTCCTTTGTTAAAAGAAACTGGAACAAAAATCCATAAGACTGTCATTGCGAAAAGAGTGAGAATCTTGGAAGGCCTGAAGTCCTTTCTCAGGAGTCAAAAGACATCATAGCTGAGGCAGTGGGTAGACCAAGTAAGTCTTTATGTAAATTGGCGCTTGAACTAGAAACAAAAAGGGGAAAGAAGAGAAGTTATAGTGCTGTATATCGTGAGTTGAAAAAATCTGGTATCAACCCATTTCATGTTATCAGCAAGCCCAACATCACTCAGCAACAAAGAGAAGACTGTGCATGGTTTTGCGGTTCATTTCTTAAAGATTGGGATGAAGCTGACTTTCTCCATGTTGCCACATCAGATGAATTCTTCATTTACACAGTCAGGAAGCCAAATCATAAAAATGACATCATTTGGGCTGCAAAGTTGGATGATATCAGCGATACATGCGCTATCGCCAAGTTGTGAAATTTCCTGAATGTTTGGGAATTTTTCTGTTTCACAGCCAAACGGTTAATGTGTATCATCAAAGAAAAAGGACAGTCATGGAATGGCGAATACTTCAGAGAAACTGTGCTTACTGGTGGAGTATTTCCTTTCCTCAAAGATCCTGAAACTGTGTTATCTGTTGAAGAAGTCACATTTTTGCATGATAAGGCACCACATTTCAAGGCTCTTCAGACACAGGAGCTGCTCCGAAACAGTGGTATCGATTTCTTCTCGTCAAGTGAATTTCCAGGTAGCTCCCCTGACCTTAATGTGTGTGAAAACATTGGTAGTACCTTAAAGGATCGTGTTGACGCGCGCACAGTGAACTATGATGGTATACCAAGCCTCAACGACCTGCGAAGAGAGGTGATCGAAGTGCAGAAATGAAGTTTGAGTCTCAGCCTTTTTGCGATTTGCTGAAATCATACCCCTCAAGAATGCAGGCTGTGGTACAGGCAGATGGAGGCCACACAAAATATTAAATACTCAGAGAGAAACTTAAATAAATACCTGTTCTGAATTACTTTTGTTTTTTCCATATCAATTTTAGTTTATGCTGTAGAGGGGACGGGCCCTCTAATTTCGAAACACCTTGTATATGTATATGTATATATATATATATATATATATATATATATATATACAAACATATATATAACTATAAATATGTATATATATATATATATATATATATATATATATATATATATATATATATATATATGTATGAATATATATACTTTTTTTTTTATTTCATCAGTACTTTGCTTCTTCAAGTCCTAACGTTTTCACAACCTTTCTAACGAAAACCTATTATCCTAAACCGTAATACCACACACACACAAACTACCTCTCCTTACTTCCTGATATTTATTGTTATCTCTCTCTCTCTCTCTCTCCGTCCGAGGGCCTTAACATCATCATCATCCCGACCCCCCGAAAGTCTTCAACCTTTGACCTTTCTGGAGCAGCATAACTTAAGGAGGACGTCACTTTAGTAGACCTATAAAGAGGAAATGCGCCAGTTCAGACGCACCAAGTCGCTGTGACGACACCAGTTTTAGTAGCCATAATCAATCAATCAATCAGAAGTTCAAGCGAAGATGCAACGCATTACTACCCTAATACTATTCTCCTTGCATTTTAATACATTTTTATCTATCTATCTATTTATTAATTTATTAATTTATTTTTTCTTTTTTAATAGGTGGGATCTCTTCTTTCTGTATTTCCCTTTACTTCCTCTTACTTCTTTCTAATGAACACCATATTCTTTGGAAGCTTGAATTTCAAGTCAATGGCTCCTTTGGGCTTGTTCCATATAAATAGGTTTCATTTACTGAATAATAATAATAATAATAATAATAATAATAATAATAATAATAATAATAATAATAATAATAATAATAATAATAATAATAATAATAATCAATCAATCACACCAGGATTTCGTCGTTAATTGACCGATTTGTTTACGTCATAAACGTATGGAGTATGTTTTAGGAGAGTAATAGAATATAAAATTTAGGACGAAGGCCAAGCGCTGGCACCTATGAGGTCACTCAGCGCTGAAATGAAAACTGAGAATAAAGGAGGTTTCAAAGGTGTAGCAGGAGTGGAACCTCGCAGTTGCACTGTGAAATAATTGTTAAGAGAGGGTGGAAATGGAGACAGAAGGAAGGTACTATGAACGGAGGTACGAGTAAAGGAACGAAAGGGGTTGCAGCTAGGGGCCGAAGGGACACTCCAAAGAACCTTAAATTTATGTATTTAGTCACAAATATTTAGAATAAAAATAATCTTGGTAAAATTTTCAAGAAATATTAATTCAACTCAAATTTGGTCGAAATACTTCCCATCTTACATTCGTAGAACTATTGATTTAGTCACTTAATTTAACGCCATTCTCTTCTTTGCTTGCTTCTCAAGCCTTAATATGACCCAATATCGCTCACACCAGACACAAGATGTTTGATGCACGTTCCTAAAGTGACGTTTTTGGGATGAGTTTAAAGATAAGACTGTAGTTTTGCATAAAAAAATACAAATAACCAACGAATCTTTTGAATTTTCAAGGCAGAGGCCGAAGGGACTGTCAGCCTTATGCCCCCATTTAGCCCAGGTCCGGAGGAAACAAGAAACGGAAAGAGTAAGTGAAAAAGTGTTGGGATTACCTTCAAGAATAGATCTGCTTCTTGGAAATACGGAAGCAGGAGGAGAATTCAAGAGACTGGAGATAGGGGTAAAGAAAACCACTGATCGTTGCCATTCGAGGATTGCTGATTTTAACAGAGGAAATGTGAGAGGAGTTGGCCTGACGGGTGTGACGACACTGCCCAAGAGGAGGCGGGACTCTGACCTTACAATATACAAAATTTAAACTCGTCTTTTTGACTGCAGAAAAACAAGAGCTTTAGGTTATAAATAAAGGCAATAATGAGGTCAGTCACTTTTCCGCTACCCAGGAGCAAGAGCCCGTGCTGGCATAAGGGTAGCTCGAAGAGAAACATCATCGTCATTTATAAAGCTTTCCATTCAAATGATTCATTTTTGTTTACTAATAGTTGTGTGAAATCACAGAATTACTCGTCATTCTAAAGCCTTCATATTCTTTCGCTACAGAAAAACGTAGGCCTATAGGCCTATTCCGGCAGACGTCGAGTTCTTCGGCTTCCTTTAAGGTTTGAGCCCTAAGTAGGAACCAATAACTATAACATTCACAAATCATTACTCTCATCATACACTTTTTTGCTAAACAGAAATGGAATATAAAATTTAGGCCAAAGGCCAAGCGCTGGGACCTATGAGACCATTCAGCGCTGTGAGGGAAATTAACAGCAAAAAAAGGTTTTCAAACACTAAGAATAAATTGTTAGGAGAGGGTGGAAAGTAAGATGGTAGAAAAAGAATGTGAACGGAGGTACAGTAAAAGGAATGAAAGGGGCTGCAGCTAGGGGACGAAGGGACGCTGCCAAGACCTTAAATAATGCCTACAGTGCATTGCGTGAGGTACGCTGACGGCGCCACCTCCCTACAGGATAACTTTGCTAGACGTCCGTATGTCCCAAGGGCGCAGTCTTCCATTATTGCAGCATACGCAAACATTCCCTACGTAATATCTCATCTCTCGGCGACTTATACGGTTTGACAGATTAAAAAAAACAGCTAATATAGCCATAACATTCAACACTGATTACACATTATTCTGCAACACAGACGAATATCTCTCAGACGCAACACTCCGTTCAGCTGCCTTTAAAGTTTGAAAACAATATTAACAACAACAATACCATATTTTCTATTTATCATCACCTTATAATTATTCTGCAACGCACACGTCACCACATAAAATGAAACACGCTTAAATCCGGTTGTCCTTACAGCTTAAGAAAAATAGTAGAATACAAAACAACAACAACAACAAGAACAGCATCAGTCGTATCATCATCAACAGCAACAACAATAATAAGAGCTGCAACAAAAAGGAGAAAAATAAAATGAGAAAAAGGATGAGAAAAAGCAAAAATAGCAGAAAAATGAGAGCTAATACTATAACGCCGACAGCAACAACAATCAGAAACAACAACAACAAGAAAAGCATTAGTCGCATCATCAGCAGCAAGAACACTACGAAACAACAACAAGAACAGCATCAGGAGTAGGCCTATCATCAACAACACCAATAAGAATCAAGAAGAAGAAGAACAGCATCAGCCGTATCATCATCAACAACAACACCAGTAAGAAACAAGAAGAAGAAGAACAGTATCAGAAGTAGGCCTATTGTCAACAGCAACAACAATAAGAAACAAGAACAAGGACAAGAACAGCATCAGTCGTATCATCAACAGCAACAACAATAAGAAGCAATAACAAGAAGAACAGCTTCAGGATTAGGCCTTTCATCAACAACAACAATAAGAAACAAGAAGAACAGCATCAGTCGTATCATCATCAACAACATAAGAAACAAGAAGAAGAAGAGCAGTACTAGGAGTAGGCCTATCATCAACAGCAACAACATGATACAAGAAGAAGGACAGAATTAGTCGCATCATCAACAGCAACCACAATAAGAAATAATAACAGCACAGTCGTATCATTAACAGCAACATCAGCAGGAGAAACCAACAAGAAGAACAGCATCAGTCGTATCATCAACAACAACAATAAGAAACAGCAAGAAAAGTATCAGGAGTAGGCCTATCATCAACAACAACAACCAGGAACAAGAAGAACAACGTCAGTCGCATCATCAACAGCAACAACAATAAGAAACAAGAACAAGAACAGCATCAGTCGTATCGTCACCAACGGCAACAACAACAATAAGCGTTGCAGCAAAAAGGAGAAATATAAAATGAGAGGCTTTCCCCTTGAGCTAATCCTATTACGCCGACGGCAGCTAAACCGACAGCTGCTTTGATTCTTTTTAGCGTCTAATAAAACGACGGCGCGCCCCTCTTCCCCAGCCCCCACCCACCTCCACCCCACCGTCCGAAGAGTTAATATATCCACTCGTACCGCGGGTGTTAATCTAATTAAGTCTAAACTGGACTGCGCTTCATCAATTTATTCAAACAAAATTACGGTTTCTTTTATCATTTTGCATCAATTTATTGCCGCTGTGTGACCATGTAATCCTATTGTTTGGGTATATATATTTATATATATATATATATATATATATATATATATATATATATATATATATATATATATATATATATATATATATATATAGATAGATAGATAGATAGATAGATACATGTTATATATATATTTATATATATATATATATATATATATATATATATATATATATATATATGTATATATATAATATATTACATCACCTTATGTTTGTCGCATACTCTATCCAAATATTTAACCACTGCTACCTCATCAATGCTTTATCTAACTATAGGCCTACGTATTTAAAAAAGCCCCCTAATCTGACTAACTATCAACTATATGTGAACTCCATGTTAACCATCTAACTAAACTGGTTTTTATAGTCAACTTGACTTGACCTTTCTATCATTCGACTACTAAAAACAAATGCAGCTTTTAAATCCAATGCCAGCTTCAAAAAGTAGGCCTACGCTATATCCAGTTAATCATAATTGATAATCTTCATTTATCTACCTGACACTTCATCTCACTTTCGCATAAATTAACCTGTTAAAAGGATATACATTTTAAAGCATTTTAGGATACCTCGGTTCATAAACTAGGAAAACATGACTTCGGTCCCCGGACCAGATGAGGGATGGAACTAAAGTGTATGTTTCCTCAAAACTCAGTTATGCATCAATGGGTCTAAAAAAGTTAAGTATACCTTAGTTTTACCAGACCACTGAGGTCTAACTAGTGTACTGTGTACCATGGTTGTTAGCCCACTACCGAAGGTCGTGACTAAGAGAAGGATGAGAGAGGGAAATACATCATACGTGAGACAGGTATTATGTCAGAATTACCTAATTTTTAAAAATAGGAAGAAGGCCTCGATGTAGTAATCTTCATACCCCATCGGAGAGAAACCATTCATCACAAATCCCCCCCTCCCCCTCTACGCTTACCAACACATGCACATATTCACAAACAAGCGAGTGCACACAGCAAAAACACAAGCAAAAGTAAATTTATTTAAACTTCATAAAATTCATAGTCGCATTATTAAAACACTCTCGAGATCATGATGATTGATGATGATGATGATGATGATGATGATGATGACAAGGAAAAGCAACATTAGGAGCCTAAAGAATAGGCCTACCCTTTCCTCCCTTACCTTTCACTCAAAACGACCATAACAAGAACAGTAATGTTATGACCCTTAACAATAATCACACATTTAATCTCCATTCGAGGGCCATCCATTTAAGCCCGTTCTATAGGCATTTGCACTCATGCACATACGTTTGCCTCTTGACAGAAAAAAATGCAGCTCACGTTGATGAACAGTTCGGCCCCTGGGATGGCACACAAAATGTCTTTTTTGGCAGTTGTATTTGTGGCAGTATATCACACAGCGCCTCTAATACCGTAATAACATTAAGGTTTAAGCCCCAGTTATGACATAACCTCAAGGCGTAAGCTTCAATTAGGACATAACCTTAAGGTGTAACCCTCAATTAGGACATAACCTTAAGGTGTATAAGCCTCAATTAGGACATAACCTCAAGGTGTAAGCCTCAATTAGGACATAAACTTAAGGTGTAGGCTAAGCATCAATTATGACAAACTTAAGGCGTATAAGCCTCAATTAGGACATAAACTCAAGGTGTCAGCTTCAATTAGAGAGCCAAGGAATATGCACAAGCTCCCACGTAACACAAGGTACTTTCTACTGTAGTTGTTTTTGCCCAGGCCAAGGTATGTCGGGTCTGGCACGCTGGGTAAAGTCACAATGAGGGCGGAGAATCAGCAGTGCAAGGAAAATGTTTAATATCAATATTTCTAAGTCATGGAAAGGAACATGGTTCCTTTATATTATTTACTATTCGGTTAACAAAATCTTTTAACTCAATCGTCAAGGGTAGACCTAAGGAAATACAGGTAACTTTTCCTGATTTGTTTTTTAGCGG
Organism: Macrobrachium rosenbergii; assembly: GCF_040412425.1. NCBI lineage: Eukaryota > Metazoa > Arthropoda > Malacostraca > Decapoda > Palaemonidae > Macrobrachium > Macrobrachium rosenbergii. The sequence goes on along the minus strand of NC_089796.1, from coordinate 11,294,377 downwards.
CCAAGCTGAAAACAACGAACTCTGGGGTATGTAAACTAAAGGCTGGAATGCCATAAACAAACGTGACATTAAGTGA
>NC_089796.1:11269301-11289301 GCF_040412425.1 Macrobrachium rosenbergii | reverse complement strand
CTTTAGCTGCAATCCCTCTCATTCATTTTACTGTACCTCCGTTCATAATCTCATTCTCCCATCATATTTCCACCCTCTCTTAACAATTGTTTCATAGTGCAACTGCGAGGTTTATCTCCTGTTACACCTTTCAAACCTTTCTACTCTCAAGTTTCCCTTTCAGCGCTGAATGACACCACAGGTCCCAGCGCTTGGCCTTTGGCCTAAATTCTATCTTCCACTCCATTCCACCTCGTTATTTGTAAGGCCAGACCTGGAACAACACCCCACCCCCAATACCTGATGACCCCCTTATGCGTAGATTCAGATCTGAGACCCTACCCTTTACCCCTCTCTATCAGCTGGGTCAGACTAGGTTACTAACCCCCCAACCCCCCCTCCCTTCTCGTCAACACATCCCAGACCCGGCAACCTCACATGAAAGGGATATAGGGACCCCGACGAGTCTCCTCTTTTAATTGTTGTCGTGGCCTTACGAGACGCAATAGAGTGGATTAATTTAATGTTATTTGTCTAAATTATTGCTCTAAGCTGCATCTGCCAGCCTCGCGGAGGCTTTTTTTTAATTTTTTTGTTTTTTTCCCCTCCACCCAGTGGTTCTCGATGTGTCTCAAGCCGTTGGCGTACAAGATAAATTTAATCTCATAATGAGCCTTGTAAGGCGAGACGAACTTGAGCTGAGTAGTAGTATATAAGGCTTAATTTTTTTTCATTTTTTTGCTTTTTATATGGTTCCTAATCCCGGCCTTCCTGTAAGTTTGGTTCTGGTGAAACGCGATTCTCCTTGCAGCCGCCGCTCTGTCTTGTATGCGAGTAAATGGTGGTAGTACTTATGCAGGTATTCACTAAGAAACAGTTAATTTATTTTCGTTATTGGGCGCTGTAACTTCTACAGTCGACGACCCCGTACATATGGGAAACCATGCAGCAGCGGTGGAGAGAGAGAGAGAGAGAGATTATGCATGCTTATACAGCACTTATCAAATCCGCTTATCAGTAGGAAAAGAAAGGTTGCGAGCATATTTCCAAAATATATGCAAATATCTTCAGGGAAAAATTGATTGTTATTTAAGAGACTAATTTTATACGGGAAGTTTAGCAGTAGAAGCTGAGGTCCACACAGAGAGAGAGAGAGAGAGAGAGAGAGAGAGAGAGAGAGAGAGAAAATGGAGGTAGATTTTACGTAGTTAAATATTCATTAATTCAGTTGAGAGAGAGAGAGAGAGAGAGAGAGAGAGAGAGAGAGAGAGAGAGAGAGAGAGAGAGAGAGAGAGCGAATTCCCGTATTTTTCCAACTTTATTCATAAGCTGCCTAAGACACGAAAAAATCCTGACAAAAATAATCCTTCAGCAGTTACAGGATGCAGACGAGAGGACATGTTGACGGGGGAGAGAGAGAGAGAGAGAGAGAGAGAGAGAGAGAGAGCGCATGCATGCATGCATGCAAATGAACTGATGGAAGAAAAAATACGTAAAAGAAAAGGTATACCAACAGAAGTAGAGAGTCAGCCGATGACGACATTCAAAAGAGCAAAAGAATAAGAAGAAGAAGGAGAAGAAGAAGAGTAAACAGAGCGGTCGGATCATTCTCTAGTGTGCGTGCGTGCGTGTGTGTGTGTGTTTAAAGGTCGAAATCAATGATAAAAATTGAAAAGGAGTCCGGAATAGGCACCGTTCCGGAAGCGGGGGTCGAGAGGCTCTTTACAAAGAGATGTGTATAAATAATGTCCACCGTCGTAATCACTACCAACAACATATTTATATTTCTCAAATGCGGAAGCGTCTTTGTTCTTGTCGCAGGAAGCAAGGGCTGCAGTAAACAAGAGAGAGAGAGAGAGAGAGAGAGAGAGAGAGAGAGAGAGAGAGAGAGAGAGAGAGAGAGAGAGAGAGAATACACACCAGGTCTTTTTTAATATTTGTACCTTAGCTATTTCTTGGTAGATAGTTGAATGCCTTAGCTGGGAGAGAGACAGAGTACACACTAGACCTCTTATAATATTTGTACCTTAGTTATTTCTTGATAGGTTGCTGAATGCCTTAGTGAGAGAGAGAGAGAGAGAGAGAGAGAGAGAGAGAGAGAGAGATATTACACGCACGCTAGGTCTTAGTTATTTCTTAATAGATAGCCAAATGCTTCAGTTGAGAGAGAGAGAGAGAGAGAGAGAGAGAGAGAGAGAGAGAGAGAGAGTAAGGGATTACACACTAGGTCTTTTTTAATATTTATACCCTAGTTATTTCTTAACAGATAGCTAAATGCCTCATTTGAGAGAGAGAGAGAGAGAGAGAGAATACGATAGTTCTTTTTTAATATTTGTACTTTAGTTATTTCTTCATAGGAAGCTGAATGCCTCAGTTGAGAAAGAGAGAGAGATATTACACGCTAGGTCTTTTTTTAATATTTGTTCCTTAGTTATCTCCTAACAGACAGCTAAATGCCTCGGTAGAGAGAGAGAGAGAGAGAGAGAGAGAGAGCGAGAGAGAGCGAGAGAGAGCGAGAGAGAGAGAGAAAGAATACAATACACGCACTATATCTAGTAATATTTGTATCTTAGTTATTTCTTGATAGATGGCTGAATGCCTTAATTGGGAAAGAAAGAGAGAGAGAGAGTGAGAATACACACTATATCTCTTTTAATATTTGTACCTAAGGTATTTTTTGATGAATAACTGAACACCTCAGTTCAGAGAGAGAGAGAGAGAGAGAGCGAGAGAGAGAGAGAGAGATTATTCGCTTGTTTTTTCTTAAATAATTGTAACTTAGTTATTTCTTAATTGATAGCTGAATGCCTCAGTTGAGAGAGAGAAGATACACTAGATCTTTTTTGATATTTTTACCTTAGTTATTTCTTGATAGATAGCAGAATGCCTTGGTTGGAAGAGAGAAAGAGTACGTTATGTCTCTTGTGTATTTGTTTCATATTATGTACATTGGCTTTTTCTTCAGCTTTTTCCTGTGTGTGTGTGTGTGTGTGTGAGAGAGAGAGAGAGAGAGAGAGAGAGAGAGAGAGAGAGAGAGAGAGAGAGAGAGAGAGAGAGAGAACTTCAGACCAGATATTTCCTTATTTTTAGTGTGTTGGTGCCGGGAGAGAAGTAGAATAATTTCCTGTAAAATATTTTATCTTGTGTATCTTTCTTTCTTCAAAGAAAGAAAGAAAGAATCAAGGCTAAGTTATGTTCGTTCGTTTACGTCTCTCTCTCTCTCTCTCTCTCTCTCTCTCTCTCTCTCTCTCTCTCTCTCTCTCAATTGAACTGAGCCGTTCAACTACCTACCAAGAAATAACTAAGGTACAAATATTAGAAGAGAGCTAGTGTGTATTTCTCTCTCCCTCTCTCTCTCTCTCTCTCTCTCTCTCTCTCTCTCTCTCTCTCTCCTAACTCCGTGTAAGTAATTGTGCTTCTCTTCTCGTCTTTGCCCGTCCCTTTAAGCTTCCCTCTTCCAGATACACAACATCCTTATCACCGGGTATTTTCATTTAAGAAAAAAAAAATTGCTTGTGAGTCTTTGAAAAAGGGGAAATACTTTTTTTCTGTCCTTCAGTAGAAGCGGAGTGCAAAAAAGGAAAATAATTGTCCCTCACTAAAAGCATCATTTGTATAGAATTATTATCCAGCCATTGTGTTTCAACAGTCAAATTGCAGCCATCCTCACTAGGGGGGAAATTTCAACACCCGCTCGAAAGGGGACACAAGCCGCCTTCCAGGAAGGGGCCGCTGGAATACTGACCTTATTCCGGGGCGCCGTGAGGGTCGTTCCAGCCGTTCCGGACGGCTGGTGGCATCCACTGTTTTTCCAGATGTTGAAGAATATTGATCCTTAAAATACAAAGACGTGTGTGTGAGAAGCTGAGAGGCCCATTTTACTTCTAAATATTTGTATACTCAGTCTTCAAGAGTATAATTACAACCCCGTTTAGCCGAACCGCTGCGCAGGGCCTCTGTAAAGGCGCGCCTTCCGTGGGTTATTGGTCTGGATTAACCACAGGGGTTTCAAATACCCTTTTTCGCGAAGGGCCCTGCATGCCATGGGGCCGTGTTCGTCCGTCGTCTGTAGCCTTCGGAGAGACAACTTAGAAGCGGTTCAATTACACCGGCGCTGCTCCTGTGCCTCCTCCTTACTCTCTCTCTCTCTCTCTCTCTCTCTCTCTCTCTCTCTCAACTCCAGCTAGCAAAGGGGGAAAGCCTTGTGTGCGTGTGCGTACCTCGGGGGCTAAGAAGGCAAGGTAATGCATAAAGTGATTACCTTCCCAAAAGAGGAAGAAAGAATGAAAAGAGTAGTTTAGCTCTCTCTCTCTCTCTCTCTCTCTCTCTCTCTCTCTCTCTCTCTCTCTCTCTCTCTCTCTCTCTCAAATTTTTTGGTTGGTTAACTTATATCTTGTTTTAATATTTTATCGCCTTTGAATGAAATGAATCTCTCTCTCTTTCTCTCTCTCTCTCTCTGTCTCTCCTTCCTGTTTCGCAGGTTATCATATATTGACATTAATTTCTACTTTGTTTATTGGAAAAAAAGACTCTCTCTCTCTCTCTCTCTCTCTCTCTCTCTCTCTCTCTCTCTCTCTCTCTCTCTCTCTCTCATATTTTCTCCCTTGTTTTGCAGCTTCGCGTTCTCTTAGCCTATTTCCTTTGTACTGAGAGAGAGAGAGAGAGAGAGAGAGAGAGAGAGAGAGAGAGAGAGAGAGAGAGAGAGATACATCAGTGGTCTTTTGGAGATCCTTTTGTTCTCTCTTGATAAAAATGAGAAGTCCTTTCATCTTACGTGGAACATTAGCTTCAGTTTTCTTGTTGTATTTCTCTTGTTTGTTTCTTTATCTTCACGCTTCGCTTCATTTTTCATTTTCCGTATGAAAGTGAGAAAAGGAAAAGTTATCCCTATGGAATGTAACCCGTACGGGGGTAGTGCCGTTAGTGCACCTCACGGGGTGCACTGTAGGCGTTGCTAAAGGTTCTTTGCAGCGTTCCTTCGGCACCTAGTTGCAACCCCTTTCATTCCTTTCACTCTACCTCCATTCATATTATCTTTCTTCCATCTTGCTATCCACCCTCTCCTAACAATTATCTCATAGTGCAGCTGCGAGGCTTTCCTTCTGTTACACTTTTCAAACCTTTTTGTTGTCGATTTCTGTTTCAGCGCTGAGTGACCTCATAGGTCCCAGCGCTTGGCCTTTGGCCTAAGCTCTATATACCATATGGAATGTATTTGTTTCAATCTTTCCTCTCAGAGAAGGTGGCTTCCGAAGGGTGTTAACTATTCAATTCGCATGCCCTTCTTAACACTGGCTGCTACCCGACACAGTCGACTAACTAACAAATGCATAAATCACTGTTTAAACCAACAGTATGCAGATGACCCCAGTTTTTATCTCTTGCTGGGATCGATCTCGGGTTTCTCACTTTGACCTCTGACAGCATATTTTCTGTTATGGATTCTATTTGGAATATATGGAAAGTATTTATATAATCTCTTCTCTTTCATTTGTTTGGTACCCGTAAGAGCGGTTGGTGTTGGTCAGGTACCCTATATAGATTTACAGTAAGGACGATTATTGCTTATCTTTTCTTTACCATCATATTCCTCGCATGGGGGTAGTGCCATCAGTGCACTTCACGCGGTGCACCGTAAGCACTACTTAAGGTTCTAGCTGACACCCCTTCCATTCCTTCTACAGTACTTCCGTTCACATTATCTCCCATCTTATTTCAAGTTCTTCATTGGAGGGGTGGGTAGAGCTCTCGGCTAGTACGCTGTTTACCCAGCGTTCGACTGTCCGACCGGCCAGTGAAGAATTAGAGGAATTTATTTCTGGTGATTGAAATTCATTTCTCGCTATAATGTGGTTTGGATTCCACAATAAGCTGTAGGTCCCGTTGTTAGGTAACCAGTTGGTTCTTAGCTACGTAAAATAAATCTAATCCTTCGGGCCAGCCCTAGGAGAGCTGTTAATCAGCTCAGTGGTCTGGTTAAACTAAGATATACTTAACTTTCTTCCATCTTATTTCCACGCTCTCCTACTAATTGTTTCATAGAGCAATTGGGAGGTTTACCTCCTGTTACACCTTTAAAACCTTTACTCTCAATTTCCCTTTCAGCGCTGAATGACCTCGTAAGTCCCAGCGCTTGGCCTGTGGCTGAAGTTTGATATTCCAGTTCCATTGTAGCACCATCATATTTATGTTTTTCTGTTCGTAGATAGATTGTTTATCGACTTTTTCGAAGACTCAAGACGGAAAAGGGCCTTTGTTTACTTCTGCCACTGAAGTCTCTCCGATGCTTTCACTTTCTCAAACCTGCATTTGTCTCCAGCCTCCCTTCTCTTACTTCTCATTCAAGTAGGTCTGGGTCTTTTAACTCTTCCGGTGCCCTGAGAAGTCCAGCTGACACTTTCGCGTACTGTTCTCTCCTGGGGTGGTGCGAAGGACATGTCCAAGCCATCTCCGTCTTCTTTTTGTCCTTACTTATATACTTGTGGAACTTGACTCATTTTATTTATGGTATCATTTGTCACTCTCCCCTGTCATTCGCTGTCATTTGACTCATAATAATTTTCTAAAACTTTTATTTCCATATATTGACAGAATCTTTTATATGAAGTTCCATTGTAATTACTTGTAAGTTGCCCTTTTTTCAGTCTTTCACTTAATTTCAGCTCTTGAGTACCTAAACTGGATACTGTTATATTTGTTCCTAAAGATTTTGTTAAGACTCCATCTCGTTAAGGCATTCTCCAGCTAGCGTCATTTTATATTTTTATACATACTCTGTCTTCATTATTTCTGGTTTTATATCTGTTTTGAGTCCCGCCTCTAATACGTGAGTGCTGTGTGATGTAATTTAGCCATACCACTGTGCTGGAATTCTGAACAAGTCTGCCTGGTCAGATGGATCAGGTTCCTAATGATAAGCCTCCGGAAGGGGGTAGTGCCGTCAGTGCACCTCACATGGTGCACTGTAGGCATTACTTGAGATTCTTCGCAGCGTCCCTCCGCCCCCTAGCTGCAATCCCTTTCATTCCTTTTACTGTACCTCCGTTCATATTCATTTCCATCTTATATCCACACTCTCCTACCAATTTTTTATAGTGTAACTGCTAGGTTTTCTTCTTGTTCCACCTTTCAGACCATTTTACTCTGAAATACCCCTTTCGGGACTGAATGACCTCATAGGTGCCAGCGCTTGGTCTTTGGCCTAAATTTTATATTCCATTCCTTCCATTCCTAATCATAAGGTGAGAACTGGAGTAAGATCAAGTTTAAGAGGTTGGACAGCACATGAAGCCACACGAAAAGCTTGAAAAGAAACGCCAGAGTGCCAAGTACTTTCGTGTAATTAAGACATCTTTGGGGCACAAAGCGATACAGAGCATAAGACAAATGAGCAAGAAAGCTCTTACAAATGTAAAGCAAAAGAAAATTTTATTTTGAAAAATGTATTCTTCAGTTGAATTTATGTATATATGTATATATATAATATATATACACTATGTTATATATATACAGTATATATATGTGTGTTTCTTCATTCATTTTATATGTATATCGTACTCAATATCCTTAATTCTCTCTCTCTCTCTCTCTCTCTCTCTCTCTCTCTCTCTCTCTCTCTCTCTCTCTCTCTCTCTCTCTCTCTCTCTCTCATAATTACGGGCTTTCCTCTTCCATTCCAACGAGCTTCCGTACCAAAACTTGTAATTCAATAACTGGCGAACGTAATTCTCTTGAGAACATCATGTTGATGAGCAGAGTTTTCCCTTATTTTCCTCATTCTTTTTTTCCACCCCGGAAAGTTCTTTTCTTCCCGGTGATGGACAATTAAATAGTTAGCAAAGTCTCGAGTCGGTTGGCTGGTTGGTTTGGTAAATAATAAGGGGGGGTTCTTAGACTATTGGCCTATCACTTATCATTTTGCTGGTCTTTGAAGGAAGGGAGACGATTGCTAATCTGGTGATCATGTGCCTTGGGAGAGACTGGCTGGCTGGGCTTGGTTCCCCTTAGGTATTAAGGTTGCGGGTTGTTGCTCCTTCTGCTGCTGTTGCCACAGCATGGTATTGTTGTTTTTTCGTATCTACAGCACTTGTGTTGTTGATGTTGATGATGGCTGTTTTTGTTGTTTTTGTATTTTGATGTTTTTTTTTTATTGCAACCAAGCAGTCTTGTTGATTTGAAGTTGATGGCTAGTTTCGTTGGTGCTTTTGCTGCAACAACTTGAATTTTAATATTTTTGCATTTACACAATGTTGTTGGTGGTGTTTTTGTTGCCAAAGAGTAGCGTTTTTTGTTGTTGTGACGTGTTTTATGTGTTTTTTTTTGTATTTGTCACAATGCAATAGTTATCCTTATGGACGGTCTGTGTTGTGTTTTGAAAGAAACACAACAGTACTGATGATATAGCTATTGTTTCCACAACACGGTATTATCGTTGTTACAACAATGCCCCCTTTTTTTTTGCTCTTATTTTGGCCCAGCAATATCACTATGTAGTTGTGTTTATTGTTGTAACAACATTTGGTTATTGTTACCCACGCATGTTCAAGTTGCAACGGTGTATTTTTTAATTGTTATTGATGTTGCATCGACAGTGTTGCTGATTTTCGACAACAACGCATGGTAATTTTGTCACCATCACAGTATATTCTTGTTGCAACAACTTGTTGTTTTCCTTTCATTTTCTATCTGAACAACAGTGCCGCGATTGTTGAGGTGGTTGACGGCAGTCAGTGTGACGCCAGTTAAACCATTCCAAGTGTTGCTATCAGTGATCATAGTTGTCATAAGGGCAGCGTTTAATAATAAGTCAATTGTTGTTGTAGCAACTGGCTTCGATGACTGTCATTGTGACTCCAACGTTTTTAATTGTTCTCGTTGTTGTGGGCGTCAGTCAATGCAGTTGTTTCGACGATAAATCAATTACCTACCGTTATTGTTGCCGTGGGCGTCGATGACGGCCGTTGTGTGGCGCCAGGGTCTGGCATTCACTCAATATATGTCGTAGGTGTTTTGTTGATGTTGACGATGCTTATGGTATTACTTTCGATAAAAATTATATTTTTTAGTATTTTCTATTGTTCCCGTTGTAGATAATGATGGGATTGTTTGTGTTGAGAATTATGATTGTAAATTTTGGAGTTTTGTGTTAATGGCGGTAGCATTACTCTTTTTGACTCTGGATTAACCCGTAGAAGTGTCACCTTTGGATGTCACTGCCTACATTGGCCCGTACCCGACTAAATGTAGAAAGTTTTGGGTTCCCTGCAGCGTACCTACGGCTCCCAGCTAGCTACATTACTTTCTGACATACTCTCTTCCCAATCTGGTGTAGAAGGGCAGACGATGAGCTCATTTGTTGTATTTGAATAAACAAAAAGCCACATTAAGAGAAGAAGCTAGCCTGCAATGTTAAGGCAAGACCAAAAACCGGAGAGTTGTTTTTAGGTAAGGCTAAAAGCCAAACAGTTGTTTTTAGGAAAGGCAAAATACCACAGTTGTTTTTAGCCGAGGCTAAAAGCCAAACAGTTTGTTTTTTAGGCAAGACAAAAACCCAAAGAGTTGTTTTCAGGCAAGACAAAACGCCAAACAGTTGTTTTTTAGGCAAGACAAAAACCAAAAAGTTGCATTTAGAGAAGACAAAAAGCCAAACAGTTGATTTCAGGCAAGACAGAATGCCAAACAGGTGTTTTTGGCAAGACAAAAATCCAAATAGTTGTTTTTAGGCAAGACTAAAAGCCAAACAGTTGCTTTTAGGCAAGACAAAACGCCAAACAGGTGTTTTTTTGGCAAGGCAGAAAGCTAAACAGTTGTTTTTAGGCAAGACAGAAAGCCAAACAGGTGATTTTAGGCAAGACGAAAAATCAAACTGTTGTTTATAGTCAAAACAAAAAGCCAAACAGTTGTTTTAGGCAAGAAAAAAGGCAAACATTTGTTTTCAGGGAAGACAAAAAGCCAAACAATTGACCTTAGGCAAGACGAAAAGTAAAACAGTTTATAGGCAAAACAAAAACAAAAGTTGTTTTTAGGCAAGACAAAAAGGCAAATAGTTGTTTTTAGGGAAGATAAAAAGCAAAACAGTTCATTTTAGGCAAGACAAAAAGGCAAACAGTTGTTTTTAGGCAAGACAAACAGGCAAACAGTTGTTTTTAGGCAAGACAAAAAGGCAAACAGTTGTTTTTAGGCAAAACAAAATGCAAACAGTTGTTTTAAGGTAAGACAAAAAGCCAAACAGTTGATTTTAGTCAAGAAAAAGCCAAACAGTTGATTTTAGGCAAGACAAAAAGGCAAACGGTTGTTGTTAGGCAAGACAAAAAGCAAACAGTTGTTTTTAGGCAAAACAAAAAGGCAAACAGTTGTTTTTAGGCAAGCCAAAATGCCAAACAGTTGATTTTAGGCAAGACAAAAGCCAAACAGATGATTTTACTGTAGGCAAGACAAAAAGGCAAACAGTTGTTTTTAGGCAAGACAAACAGCCAAACAGTTGTTTTTAAGAAAGGCAAAAATCCAAACAGATATTTTTAGGCAAGACAAAAAGCCAAACAGTTGTTTTTAGGCAAGACAAAAAAAGTTTTTTTTTTTTTTTTTTTTTTTTTTTTAGGGCACGACAATTATCCATTCTGTTTTATTAGGAAGGACCAGGAGGACATCTGCTGTATTAAGCAAGACAAGAGGCTTCCTGTTATTATTATTATTATTATTATTATTATTATTATTATTATTATTATTCAGAATATGAACCCTATTCATATGGAACAAGCCCACGGGAGCCAATGACTTGAAATTAAAGCTCCCAACGCATGTGTTATATATTTAAAAGAAGTAACAAAAGAAGATAGGAAATACAGAAAGAAGAGATCAGTTATTAGAAAGGAAAAAAAAAATAAATTAACAAATTAATAAAAAATGATAAAAATGTACGTAAATTATTATAATACAAGGAGAAATGTTTTAATTGTAGTAATGTCTTGGATCTTCGCTTGACCTTTTGAAGTTCCAATTGCACCACATCCTCAGGGGGACTGTTCCACAGTCCAACAGTGGTAGGAATTAAGGACCTCTAGAGCTCTTGGCTAGCACGCTGTTGGCCCAGCGTTCGACTCTCCGAGCGGCCAATGAAGAATTAGAGGAATTTATTTCTGGTGATAGAAGTTCATTTCTCGTCATAATTTGGTTCGGATTCCACAATAAGGTGTAGGTCCCGTTGCTAAGTAACCAGTTGGTTCTTAGCCACCTAAAATAAATCTAATCCTTCGGGCCAGCCCAAGGAGAGCTGTTAACCAGCTCATTGGGTCTGGTTAAACTAAGATATACTTAACTTTTTTCTGGAGCTGAGAAGTTTGACAGCGAGGCACATTTACTGCATACTGGTGCTGCTGTTCAGCAAATCTGGTCACTCTCGGCAGAAAAAGGGGATCAGGGATCAATTTGGTGAATGTGAAAGATATCTGTCAAAATACAACTTACGAAAAATTGACAAACGAGACCATCCGTCATAACTGCTTATGTTGTGTCAGGCAGGAAGCTAATCTGTTCATTCGGCAAAACAAGAAACCAAAATAGCTAAGAGAATCCAGTCAGTTTCATTTGGCAAGTCAAGAAGCCAATTATGGTTGCTGCCCAAGACTCCACTCAGTTGTATCACATCAACAGCAATCATTATTGACAGGGGCGGGGGGTTACCTCACCTCACGTGTCTCGGATTATTCGGGCGGAAATGAGTTTTAACTTGGGCGTGTCTCGGGGGTGCCACTGAATGCTGGGGGAGGGGGTCCTCGTGGGTGGCACTGATTACTCCCGCGCCCACGTCAATGCACGTGGGTGGCATAGCTGCAGATGGTCGTAGGAAGTTAGGAACGTAATTAGCGGCACACGACAAAAGGCTTTCGAATTAGACCGGGATTACGTGCTGACGGGTTTGGGGTTACGTTAAATAGGAGAGCGTCTTTTGTCGTCTTGGTTTTTTTTTTTATTTATGTCTGACTTATTTATCTGTTTATTTGTTTCACTGATGCATTAATGTATATTATATATATATATATATATATATATATATATATATATATATATATATATATATATACTGTATATAATGTATACACTATATGCACACACATATGCATATATATATATTAAAAATATATAATATATATATATGTATATATATATATATTTATATATATATATGTATACACTGTATATGCACACACATGCATATACATATATGATATATTATAAATATATAATATATATATATATATATATATATTATATGTATATACTGTATGTATGTGTGTGTGTATTTATATCCATTTATTTATTCATACAGACTACCCATACACTCAGCGATCATGTCTAGTGGAGTCATATTTTCATATACACTGAATATACATAAACCTTATTCCACATAAAATAGTAGTGACTACGTGTTTCATTACTTGTTTCCCAATAATTTCATTCATTATATAGGCTTCATAAGTTAAAAATCAACAGTTAAAGTTCCTATTTTTATGCACACGCTTTCTTAAATTTATATTGTCTTTAGGAGTAAAAAATATTTGAATTGGAGCCCTATTGGATATTTTTTCAACATTATACTAGTTTCACCGAAGAGGGGGTTAGGTAGCTCCCAAAGAAAAGACAGGACAGTGATCTAAAGCATGTTCGTGCTTTCTAACTATTGAGTCGTGGACGAAAACCGTGCGCAGAAAACTTCCACAATATCAACTGCATCTGACACCTGTACAGCAGGCTCATCTGCAGCTTGTTGAACCCCCTTACACACTCATTGCCCCATTCACCTCATTCTCGCACATAACTCTGTCAATGTGTCTACCGAAAACTTCGTTTGTCTTCCTCTCATCCTTCCTACTAAGACTCCCAGATCGTGCTTTTTCTGCACACCTATCACCCTTCATTCTTTCCACATGACCTCACCATCTCTGCATGCCGTCATCCGTTCTTTGATCCTGGCTATGATCCATCCGTTAATCTAGGCTCTCCTTTTTACAACTGCATATCTCCACATTTCTCACCCCTTTAGTTCTCGTCGCCCATATACAAGCTAAACTGTTCACCTTATCAGCTTATCTTTCTTTCATTCGTGTTCAGCATCCGCGCTTCACCTCTGTGGTGCAGAGTTGGTTCAACAGTTCTTGCGTTAGCTCCAGTATTGTCTTAAAATATGTGTGTGGGTATATATATATATATATTATATATACATATATATATATTTATAGCCTATATATACATATATATTATATGTATGTATATATATACACACATATACAAGCTAAACTGTTCACCTTATCAGCTTCATTATCTTTATTTCATTCGTGTTCAGCATCCGCACTTCACTGCCATGATGTAGAGTTAGCTCAACAGTTCTTTCGTTAGTTCCAGTATTGTCTTAAAATGTGTGTTTGGTCATTCGTGTGTGTGTGGGTGTATATATATATATATATGTATAATGTGCTATTCCTTCCCTAACACCAATACCCATCCCTGTGTACATGACTTTGACATCATCATCCTGTTCATCCAACTATTGTCTCTTACCTCTTCTTGATCTCCGTTTAACTTCACTATCTAGACTTGAGGACTTAGTACAACCTACATTTATGACGATACATATTCAACGTATTTCAAACCATATAAAGAGTTCTGTCATAATTCAAACCGAATAAATTTTTTTTTTTTTTAAACATTATCAAGTCTCTACAGCAATGGATATTATTAATATCCGTTGCCCATATTAATACATGTATATATATGTCGAGTAAATTCGTGTTTCTAATTACCTTGCAACAATGTTAACTTGCCGGTGCGTTTGTTTGCCAACAGCTCTCCGTCTTCTGGGGACAAATTCGGTTATTGGGCCCAGGAGTTAACAGAACTGTGTATAGCTGCTCTTGTCAATCTTATGTGTGTATGTGTATATATATATATACTGTATGTGTGTGTGTATATATATATATATATATATATATATATATATATATATATATATATATATAGATATAGATATAGATATTATGCAGTTTTAGAATGGAATGGACGGACGATTTTGTTGAAAAAGGAATTAGGAAAAATACTTTGAAAAACTCTTCTTAAAAGAATGAAACTTATGGGATTCATAGTTAATAAAGCTTGGAAAGAATTCCACAGTTTGACGTCTTATATATATATATATATATATATATATATATATATATATATATATATATATATTATATATATTATATATATGTATATATATACACACAGCACATACACACATACACACACATAATCCTCAGCTGAAGAATATTGAAATATATGTATATATACATATAGATATAATTATATATATTCCAACAAGCACACACATACACACACACACATAAAAAGAATTTTTTTATCCAAGTGCCAAAATTTTTTTTTTATTGAAAGCATATATGAGTGGATGAATTTTGTATTTGATAAAGTATATTTGAGTAATCGTGTATTCTGCTCGAGAAACGAAATTTCAAGAATTTAGTTTTAAATGTCAGAATTGGAAGTAGCCTAAATCACCTTGAGAGTTTTCATTGCCTTAATATTATCGTTTCGTATATTTTAACAGCTATTCACTTTTAAAACTAAGTTAATTTAACATTTTCAATGTCAAAATGGCATCCTGGAAAGCCTTAAAAGAAAAAAAACGGTATAAACACTCATTCTTCACCCATAAAACAAGAGGGTTTAGCTTGGGGATAACACCCATAGCCTCCGTAGGGGGGTGGCGCTGTTAGCGCACCTCACGCGGTACACTGTATTCATCACTTAAGGTGCTTTGCAGCGTCCCTTCGGTCTTTAGCTGCAACCCCTTTCATTCCTTTGACTGTGCCTCCGTTCATATTCGCTTTTTCCACCTTACTTCCCACCCTCTTCTAACAATTGTTTCATAGTGCTACTGCGAGGTTTTCCTCCAGTTGTACCTTTAAAATCTTTTTGCTCTCCATTTCCCTTTCAGCGCTTTATGACCTCATAGGTCCCAGCGCTTGGCTTTTGGCCTAAATTCTATGTTGCATTTCATTCCAACACCCGTGACTTCAGAAATTATATATATAAAAAAATAACGTCAGTGAAACTTACATTTCCCACGATTCTGGTACAAGTGTCAATGGGCTATAATATAAGATCACCTTCAGCCAAAATATTAAGAAACACCGCGGAAAACGACCATTTCTGACCATCCTACGAGAGGGAGAGTACGATAAGAGGGAGAGAGAGAGAGAAAAAAAAAATAAATGGTTTCCATTAGCTTTATGCAGACTGGAAAAAAAAATGGTTCACACTCACTTAGAAATGGGCCTTCTAATTTTCACTCTTCTACTTTTTCTTCTTCTTCTCCTCCTCATCCTCCTCCTCCTCCTCCTCCTCCTCCTCCTCCTCCTCCTCCTCCTCCTCCTCCTCAGTCGGCGACAATAATACATATGCCATTCTTTATTAAGATTGCACGATGAAATTATAACGAAAACCCAGTGTGTTTCGAGCGTCCGTTCTTTACACGATTTTCTTTCGGGAAATCCCGTCGTCTTT
Source organism: Macrobrachium rosenbergii (assembly GCF_040412425.1). Taxonomy (NCBI): domain Eukaryota; kingdom Metazoa; phylum Arthropoda; class Malacostraca; order Decapoda; family Palaemonidae; genus Macrobrachium; species Macrobrachium rosenbergii. The sequence continues at coordinate 11,273,764 of NC_089796.1, read as the reverse complement.
AGCTTTCGCTCACGGCGACGCGAAGGGAACGAGTCACTCTGCGGCCTAAGCATTCTGGGAAACGGCCGGACGCCTGTGAAAATAACCCGTTCTCTCTGTGAGCTCACCGGAGCCACATTTTCCATTAAGAATTTCAGATGCCTTAATTTTACCCCTTTTTTCATTTATTATTCCGTTCTCTTTCGCGTTTTTCACCTGGTGCGTTTTATTTCATATCGCCCCCTCTCTTGCGTTTTCCGCGAAGTATTCAAAACGTTTTCGCTCGGTAGAAGGCGACCTGTTTTGTCATACAAAACCGTGCTTCGTGCGTGTTGCTGATATTTAGGTATGGTTTTTATTATTATCGCTATTATTTCGGTTTAATATTCCACAATATATTTCGTAGTTAAACTTCTTTCTGTTATGTAGCATATTTGTTGACAATCCAAGGAGAGAAATATGTAGGTGGGAGAATCTTCCGTAAATAATAATAAACTGATAAATTTAACCGTTTAGGAGTTGGTAAGGAAAAGCTCTTTTTTCACGTTCTCTCTCTCTCTCTCTCTCTCTCTCTCTCTCTCTCTCTCTCTCTCTCTCTCTCTCTCTCTCTCTCTCCTCCCCGTATTTCCAAATAAGTGAGGATCTAACAAAAACTATAAATTACAGTCTATTGCAAAAGTGACATGCATTTAATCTTTAATACATTTACCAATTCTCTCTCTCTCTCTCTCTCTCTCTCTCTCTCTCTCTCTCTCTCTCTCTCTCTCTCTCTTCTTCAGATAAATGAGGATCCTACAGACGCGTTTGAAATTACAGTCTGTTGTACAAGTAACAAATATACATGTAATCTATGATACATTTTCCAACTCTCTCTCTCTCTCTCTCTCTCTCTCTCTCTCTCTCTCTCTCTCTCTCTCTCTCTCTCTCTCTCTCTCTCTCTCCGTATTTTTAAATAAATGAGGGTCTAACAAAAACTCAATAAATTACAGTCTATTGCAAAAGTGACATATAATTAATCTCTACTACATTTTCCAACCCTCTCTCTCTCTCTCTCTCTCTCTCTCTCTCTCTCCAAACGAATAAAGATCTAACAAAAACATTTGAAATTACGGTCTATTGTATAAGTGACAAATAGCCTATATATGTAGTCTTTCATACATTTTCCAACTCTCTCTCTCTCTCTCTCTCTCTCTCTCTCTCTCTCTCTCTCTCTCTCTCTCTCTCTCTCTCTCTCTCTCTCCAAACAAATAAAGATCTAACAAAAACATTTGAAATTACGGTCTATTGTATAAATGACAAATATATATGTAGTCTTTCATATATTTTCCAACTCTCTCTCTCTCTCTCTCTCTCTCTCTCTCTCTCTCTCTCTCTCTCTCTCTCTCTCACTGCGACTTGAATTTTCAAATATATGTGGATGCAGGAAAAAAAATGTGTAAATTACAGTTTATTCCAAAAGTGGCAGATATATATAATATTTAATACACTTTCCAACTCTCTCTCTCTCTCTCTCTCTCTCTCTCTCTCTCTCTCTCTCTCTCTCTCTCTCTCTCTCTCTCTCTCTCTCTCTCTCTCTCTCTCTCTCTCTCTCTCTCTTTCTCACTGTGTATCACTCCCGGGGAATTTGAATTTTCCGGGTTTTCGTTTCTTTTCACAATATTTATCCTTCTTACATTAATTTCCCTTCCCCTCACATTCTCCATCCCGTTTTTATTAATTATGAAAATATCATTTATATTAATTTTCCTCTGTAAAATATCTCCAACTCTTCTTTCATGATTTAATGTATTTCTTCTTTTTCTCGTTTAACTGTTTTCATCTTTTTTTACATATGTACATATTTCCTTTTTTTCGTTATCTTTTAAAAGAGTTTTTCCTGTTTATCTCGCGTGGCTTGGTTAATTTCTGCTTTGTGTTATTTGATGACGTGCGTTTTTTCTTTTATTCTTGTTCTCCCTGTTTAATGTTTCTGCCTGATAGTTTTTCTCTGTACCATTTATTCGTTTCTTTTTACTTCATCGTTTTGTTTCCACTAGTCTCTTCAAAGTCATTTGTGATCGAGACTTTCATTGTTTTTCTCATTCTTTGTGCATTCTTGTTCTTCCTTTCTTATTTCCTTCCCCGCTTTCATTCAAGCTTCTTTATGTTATAATATCTATTCTTTATGTATCAATAAAGTTGTAATTTTCTCTTATCCATATCTTTGCCCCTTCACTCTTCATTTCCATTCCTGCTTTCGTCCAGCTGCTCTCATTATTCTCTTCTTAATTCCAGTTCTCTCTAGCTCTCCCTAATTTTCTTATTCACCTTCCGTTCTATAAATATAATTAGCGTCGATTTAGAGTAAGCAACCAATGCAACGAAGTTTCTTCGGCGCAATCAAGTTTTCTATACAGCCGCTACAGCGTATAATCAAGGCCACCGAAAATAGATCTATCTTTCGTTGGTCTCGGAATAATGCTGTATGAGCCGCAGCCCATGTAACCACGGCCCAGTGGTGGCCTGTTCTATATCGTTGCCAGAAGCACGATTATGGCTAACACAACCTTAAATGAAATAAAAACTACTGAGGCTAGGGCTGCACCTTAGTATTGATGATTGGAGGGTGGATGATCAACACCAATTTGCAGCCCTGTAGCCTCAGTAGTTTATAAGATCTGAGGGCGGACAGAAAAAGTGCAGACAAAAAAAAGTCCGGACAGAATAACGTGCGGACGGACAGACAGCCGGCAAAATAGTTTTCTTTTGCAGAAAAATAAAAAAAAAGGACTTATTCGTATTTTCATCATTCATGTGTTGGTCAGATCATTTGCTTTTACTTGATTTCTTTCTTCTTATTCCTTTCTAATTCTCTATGTCCTTACCCTTTCTCCTCCCCTTACCCCCTCTGCTCCCCACAACCCTCCCACCCCTCCTCATGTATGTTATTCTCACGAAGGTCATGACTCCCCCATCCCCTTATCCACAGCACCTTATGGGCTTCCTTCTTAACTTTGTATACCCACTAAACATCGATCTGACCCCCGGAAGTGAGGGTAAACCGAGAGAAGGGGAGGAGGGAGGGAGGGGAGGGAGGGAAGAGAGGGGAAGAAGGGAGGAGAAGATAGGGTAGGGTAAACAGTGGGGAAATGGGCGATGGGAGGGGAATCTTCCCACACCAAATTTGGGGGCGTCAAGCAGTCTGCCAAGGACACACTTACACATACGAACGCACGCACGTACAGAGTGCCCTCGGAAGGGATTTTTTTTTTCTTTTTTTGTCAGTTAAGTGAGTCTGAGGTACTTTCATAACTTGGTGACATATCAAGACAACATCTCGAGTTCGTTGTTTGTCGTTGATACACAAATTATATACTGTGTATATATATATATATATATATATATATATATATATATATATATATATATATATATATATATATATATATATATTTTATATATATATATTATATATATATATATATATATATATATATATGTATGTATATGTACAGTATATATATATATATACACATATATTTTATATTCATAGATATGCATTTATACATACATTACATGTGTATATATATATGCATATATACACATTACATATATACAGTATATATACGTACATATCTATATATAAATATGTATATATGTATATTACAATATATATATATTTATATATATATATATATATATATATATATATATATATATATATATCATATACTGTATACATACACCGTGACGTTTTCATATTCACAAATCTTCAGCTGTAGATGTTTAATATCAAATTCCACACAACCTCTGAATAAACACCGGAGAGGAATTAACAAGTGACAAGCGATCCGTCACCAGGTGGACTCGAACCACCGAATGGTTGGGGAACGGCAAGCGAAGACTTGTCAGTGACCCTCTGTAACCCATTGCTTAGAAAACTTACCGAGAGGAGTCTGGTGACTGTGTTAGCTAGTCGACTATGGTGGGTCACAGTTAGGGCGGAGAAGGGCCAAGGGCTAGCAACCTTATCCCTGAAATTTGCTGAGAAACGTAAACAGTGGAGACACCCAAGAACGTCCCCCGTGAGCTAACCTCCCTAAGCAAAAAAAAAAAAAAAGTCGAAGTTTCTTCGGCGCAATCGAATTTTCTGTACACTGTATAATGCTGTATGAAACTCGCATCCACGGCCCGGAGGTGGCCTGTGTTGTTGGCACCTATAGCGGTGCCAGACGCACGATCCTGTCTAACTTTAACCTTAAATTTAAAAAAAAAATACTAAGGCTAGAGGGCTGCCATTTGGCATGTTTGACAGAAAACTAAAAGAAGCGTTACGTGGAGAATCATATATAAATATCTATATATTTAATGTTATTTAGGGTTAGGGTTGCCGCCTGTTGTTTAACGATCAGGTTAAACACTTTCATTTCTTTATCAACAGGTGTTTTAGTATTCGTTTAATATTCATTTATTCACTGATTTTTTCGTACAGTAAATGTTTGTCA
>NC_089796.1:11254301-11256801 GCF_040412425.1 Macrobrachium rosenbergii | reverse complement strand
TTCGAATGAGAACACAGAAGAGAATTCCCTTTCCTCCCATAGAACTTATTAAGGAAAGGAAATTCACCTGGACAAAGTAAATAGCTTCGCATGAGAACACAGAAGGGAATTCCCTTTCCTCCCATAGAATTTAAGAAAAGGAAAATCACATGGACAAAATAAGGGAATTCGCATGGGAACACAGAAGAAAATTCCTTTTCCTCCCATAGAACTTAAGGAAAGGAAAATCACATGGACAAAATAAGGGAATTCGCATGGGAACACAAGAGAATTCCCTTTCCTCCCATAGAACTTATCAAGGAAAGGAAATTCACCTGGACAAAGTAAATAGCTTCGCATGAGAACACAGAAAAGAATTCCCTTCCCCCCATAGAACTTAAGGAAAGGAAAATCGCATGGACAAAGTAAGAGAATTCGCATGGGAACACAGAAGAGAATTTTTTCCTCCCATAGAACTTGTTAAGGAAAGGAAATTCACCTGGACAAAATAAGGGAATTCGCTTGGAAACACAAGAGAATTCCCTTTCCTCCCATAGAACTTATTAAGGGAAGGAAATTCACCTGGAGAAAGCAAATAACTTCGAATGAGAACACAGACGAGAATTCCCTTTCCTCCCATAGAACTTAAGGAAAGGAAATTCATCTGGACAAAATAAGGGAATTCGCATGGGAACAGAGAAGAGAATTCCCTTTCCTCTTTAGATAAACAAGGAAACTTCCTTGCTATTATCTGAAAAGAAAAAAAAAAAGTCTCCTGAATTCATTACTGGAAACCAAATGGGAACACTTCTATTATCCCCATTATGAAATCCAAACACAATAGCCAAGCTTCGTAATGCTATTCTTCTTCCTTTATCCTTTTTTTTTCTCTCTCTCTTATTTCTTCCTTTGTCGAGAGGTTCCTTTTGTGCTTCGTGTCTTACTTAGCGATAAAAAGAGGTCCAAAGGCGGATGTGTGTCTCCGGATAGATAAATGTTGCGATGGCACTCCGGGATTGAAATAAGTTTGGCCTCCTTTTCATTTCTTGGAGTTCTCTCGATATATCGAATGGCTTGTAATATATATATATTATATCCGTCTCTCTCTCTCTCTCTCTGACAGAAAATAACATTCTCATCATAAAACATTTGAATTCTCTCTCTCTCTCTCTCTCTCTCTCTCTCTCTCTCTCTCTCTCTCTCTCTCTCTGACAGAAAATAACATTCTCATAAAACATTTGAATTCTCTCTCTCTCTCTCTCTCTCTCTCTCTCTCTCTCTCTCTCTCTCTCTCTCTCTCTCTCTCAGACAGAAAATAACATTCTCATAAAACATTGGAATTCTCTCTCTCTCTCTCTCTCTCTCTCTCTCTCTCTCTGACAGAAAGTAACATTCTCATAAAACATTTGAATTATCTCTCTCTCTCTCTCTCTCTCTCTCTCTCTCTCTCTCTCTCTCTCTCTCTCTCTCTCTCTCTCTCTCTCTCTCTCTCACGAATCGTCTTAACAGCAACATACATTGTGTATGTACGAGTAACACTAATAGGGTCCCACCTGAGTATCCTGTTTTATTATTGGCGTTTCCTTATTTGCTTCTGCAAAGGATATCTTCGTCCGTATAACGCCAAACGGAATTTGCATTGTTAGTCTGGCTTTCAAAGTGTAAATTCTTGACCCACATTTGATTTAATTTCCTATTAAGTGTCATTATATATGCATTATATATATGTATATATATGTATGTGTATATATATAATATATATATATATGTATATATATATATATATATATATATATATATATATATATATATATATATATATATATATATATATATATAAAGCAAAATTCATTTAATGTCTTTTCATGTAAGAATACTTCATAGGATTGTGCATTATATATATATATATATATATATATATATAATATATATACACATATATACAGTATATATATTGTACATCTGCTAATAGTGTCATTCATGTTCTACATTTTTGCAGGATATGTATATGTTTATCTGTAAATTCAGTTAATAATTGTATATTGTATTATATGTGTATATTATATATATATATATATATATATATATATATATATATATATATATATATATATGTTGTTAAGGTTTACGAGGGGATGACTACATGTTTTACTTTTAAGTTAATAATCTTACCACAAACAGAATAATGCAAGAATAATTAATAATTGGAAGGTCGCCAAGTGAAAGTGTGTTTCTTAACATTAGTTTGTTATTTACCCACACAACAGGGTAAATTTAACAGGGAAAAGTTGGACACTCACTAAAATAAGAAATGGAAACAGAATACAACAGCAATTGATGAGTGAATGACAACGCATCAAATTTACAAATACTGGCCACTTACAAGTGGTCCCTAAGCCTATCAGCTTCGGTCGGCATGGGCTAATTTTTTCAGGCAATCGGGAACACAGAGGCATGGTTACGCAGGTACTGCACTCATAACACTCCTGGAAATGAAACAATTCCAGATGAGACTGCTACC
>NC_089796.1:11211801-11249301 GCF_040412425.1 Macrobrachium rosenbergii | reverse complement strand
TTTTTGTGTCTTCGGTGATTTAGTTTTTGGTTGCTAGATTGAAAATGAAGACTATGGTCACATTCAGTCATTTATTTATGATCTGGCTTTTAGGGGAGTTCCACTTTCTTTTGTCATCTCTCATGTTTATGCTTAATACATTTTGCATAATTAAGATTTTTTATTCCACCCTGTGACATTTTTTACTTTTAACCTTTCTTCATTTAATGATTCACTCCCTCCGTAATGCTGCACCTTTCCTCTTCACAGACACATCCCATCGCCTCTCTTTTCCTCTGTGTTCCCTTGAGTCCTGAACCAAGCCAGGGCATGAAGCTGCCCATCCCATCACTCCTCACGCCGGTGACTTTACCGCAATTCTTCCAGTTGTTGATGATTTAAAAGCCCTCAAACTTGCCATCATTATTACTTTAAAATAAAACCTTGAAACCATTAATAATTTAAATCATAAATGTTTTAACGTATTAACGCTTTGAAATAACTAAACATTATTATTATAATAATTGCGGTTTCACCAAATAAATCCATTATAATCAATAATATATTCAATAAGCAGTGCGCTAAACAGATCTACTTACTGTAATCATTATTGCTTTTAAATCATAATGAATGTAAATCCTTATTATCTCCTTAAAACATTAGTGTTTTAAAATCATCGCTGTAATAAATCCTGAGTTATTTAGATCATTAAAACTTTCATATCATTATTGTATTAAACTCGGCATTTCTTTAAATAATTAGATTGGGCCCATTAAAGTTTTATAAACCGCTGACAGTGTGCCTTGCTTGACGCACTTTATAGGATACTTAAGGTACTTGAGGTACTTTTCAGCGTCTGTTGGGCCTCCCAATTGCAGTGCTTTGTGTCCTTTACTTTTCATCCTTTTTTTGCCCATTTTCTTGGGTTTCTTATTAAGCTGTCCATCTTCTTGGACTCTTCCTGGTTCCATTTATCTCCTTAGGGTTCAGAATAACAATTTCCAGCGAGCCTATGAGAGTCGTGAAATGACTCAGTGGTCTGTTGGGATTTAATTAATAATAATAATAATAATACACACACACACACACACACAATAATTATTATTATTATTATTACATATTATTATTATTATTGTTTATTAATATTATTATTATTACGAGCTTATGCATGCCATGCACACTGGAACTCGGCGCTGCTGTCCCATACCCTCCTGATCTCTGCCTCCCTGCCCACACCAAGGGCGGACAAACCTGTTTGCAGGTGGGTGGCATGTGCTTGTCATATCTACCTGGGACGGTCACCCAGGGGAGGACAACAAGATCAGATCCACTGGTTATTATTATTATTATTATTATTATTATTACTATTATGATTATTATTATTATTATTATCATTATTATTATTATTGTTTTGGAAGACTCTCTTTAAGGCAAACTTTGTTGAAGAGAATGGACTGTGTGCCGTTGAGCATATATATATATAGCACCTTCTCAACTTAGCACTCATGTTTCTTCGTTACATCAGGTATATATAAATTATAAATCAGCTGTTCGAAGTTCATTTATTATCCGGACGCTTCGGTAGTCCTCGCTACCATCGAAATGGAGGGTGAATGGCGCTAAATGTACGTGCTGGGGACATTTTTGCCCGAAAACGGGTCTACAAATAATAAAAGAACTTGGGACAGCTGCTTTATAATTTGCCCGTTGAAAGGAAGACACTTGAGAAGGCGAAATATAAGCTTAACGGAATACGGAGTGCCATTCTTTCCAATAATAAGTAAAAAATGCGCCGAAGTCTTCGGCGCAATCGAGTTTTCTGTACAGCGTATAATCAACGCCACCGAAAATAGATCTAACTTTCGGTAGTCTCGGTATAATGCTGCATGAGCCGCGACCAATGAAACTTTCAACTACGGCCCTGTGGTTGCCTGTCCTATAGCGTTGCCAGACGCACGACCATGGCAAACTTTAACCTTAAATAAAATAAAAACTACTGAGGGTAGAGGGCTGCAATTTGGTATGTTTGATGGTTGGAGGGTGGATGATCAACATACCAGTTTGCAGCCCTCTAGCCTCAGTAGTTTTAAGATCTGATGTCGGACGGACAGACAAATAGCCATCTCAATAGTTTTCTTTTGCATAAAACTCATAATAATAATAATTATTATTGTTATTATTACTTTTACTATTATTATAACTTTTATTATTGTATGCCTTTGCACATTATTACTTTTTTGGGCTTCCTTGCTCGAGGTTTTACCTTTTGTTGAAGTTTACGTGATTAATTAATATTGACGCCAATTCTCATTTAGTGCTGTTATTTTATGGTATTTTTTAGTCATATGTTAGTTATTAATATTAATTATCCGATAAGTCAACTATCAATGTTTTCATTTGCTTGCACGCTTTGCATAACAAGCATTTTAAACACAGCATCCAAGTTTTTGAAGCCTTGTAAATAAATTTTTTAAAATGAATATCTCATTATTTTGATGTCTCATTTATTTACATATCAATATTCATCGGTTGAACTCATCATTATGTTAAATAGTCATTGTGTTCCCCTGCAGATTTAACTAAAAAATTAATTTTAATCTATAATAATAAAATCCGAGTGGATCTTTCTTGTTTTTCAGCCCCGGGTGGGGGCGGGGTTGGAAGAAGATTATGAGGGGAGGGGAGACATGACACATCCACCCTCCTCCTGCAAACCTGTATGTCCACCCCGGCTGGGACTGGGTACGTAGGGGATTGGGAGGGTAGGGGAGACACGACACATCCACCCTCCTCCAGCAAACCTGTTTGTCCACACCGGGTGAGGGTGGAGTAGGAAGGGGATCGGGAGGGTAAGGGAGACATGACGGGCAGCGCTGGGTTCCAGCGCAGCGTAGTGCGCGCCATCAAACTCGTTTTATAATAATCGTGGATTCTATCACTTTATCGTTATTCTTATTCATTTATTTGCAGTTATCTTATGTTTATTCTGTGTCTTACTTTTTTACGGTGTCGAACCATCGTCTTTGCGACGCAATATTCTGTAAAGTAATCAGTCAGTCACTTACCTTTTTCTCATCATTCGTAATAAATTCCTTATAATTTGGATTGCAGTTATTTGTAGTTAACCTTTTTTCCATCATGCATTGACTTCCTCTGTCCGTCTTCCCAGTTCCCTACGGTGTCAGTGACCTTGGTTGTTGTGACGCCAGAGAATTTGTGATAAGGCAGCCTCCACTCCATCTTTATCCCAATTCCCCCTTTCCTCTGTTATTATACTTTTCTCCCTCTCTCTTCCTTTCTTTTTGTACTTTCCTCCATTCCTCCATTATTGAAGTTTCGTCTTTCATGCTTTAGTTCATTTTTCCTTGTTCCTCCCAGATTCTAATGTCCTCCTCTTGTCCGTTATTCCATTGTCTTCAAATTCTCTCATTTCCATTTCCAAAACCACTCCATTATTCGGGTTTTGGGCAATCTCCCTTATTCCAACACCCACTCCTCCTCCTCCCTCTCCCCTTCCTCTGCCCTACCCCTCCCCCCTTCCCCTTCCCCTCCATCTCCCCTCCTCCTCCTAACCTCCCCTCCCCAACTTCCCTCCTCCCCTTCCGCTTCCCCTCCCTTCCTCTGCTTCCTCCCTTCCCGCTTCCCCCCTCCCCCTTCCGCTTCCCCTCCTCCTCCCCTTCCTCCTCCCTTCCACTCCCCCTCCCCTCCCCTTCCACTTCCCCTCCCCCTTCCGCTTCCCCCTTCCTCCCTCCCCTCCCCTCCCTTCCCTACCCTCCCCTCCCCTCCCCTCACCTCCCCTCCACTTCCACTTCACTCCCACTTCCCTCCCCTTCCACCTCCCCTCCTCCCATCCCCATCCCCTCCCCCCTCCCCTCCTCCCCTCCCCTTCCCCATCTCCCTCTCCCACTCCTTCCCCCCAAACACAAACCAGATTTTCTCCATTTCCAATCTTTCCCACCAAAGCCTGATAAAGTCGTCATCCGGGCGACCGCTGAGGCGTTACAATGTGACCTCGTCGGTTTAGACTTCGGTTCGCATTACAGGTCATTTCGGGTCACAGGTCAAACCGAAGACGGCGTCTCGGGCTACCTATATAGTTGCCTCCCGTTATCTCTCTCTCTCTCTCTTCTCTCTCTCTCTCTCTCAATGTTTTTCCCATAGTAATGAAGCCGGTCTTAGATATTTTTTGTTTATATATATATATATATATATATATATATATATATATATATATATATATATATATATATATATATATATATATATAGTGAGTAGACTTTTAGTTAGAATATTCTCTCTCTCTCTCTCTCTCTCTCTCTCTCTCTCTCTCTCTCTCTCTCTCTCTCTCTCTCTCTCTGTCGTTTGGAGCTCCCGTTCAAAGGACCTTCGCTGCAGGAGGTCGTCCTCGTTGTGGGCAACTTTGGGGTTCATTTAGGGAATTCTGGATGTCTTTATTCATGTTTGTGACCAAGAGGGAGCCAGACTTAAGGTTAAAAGGGGGAGGGGCGTTAACGATGATAATATTAATTAATGATAATAATAATGGCATTGCGGTAATGCTAATTCTTTTCCATGAAATACCGGTAAGGGATTAGTTACATTGCAGATTTACATGATTAACAGTCATTATTATTATTATTATTATTATTATTATTATTATTATTATTATTATTATTATTATTATTATTATTGTTATTATTAGCAACAGCTTGGGTGTAGCCGATTATTATTATAACATTTTATCTCGCGTATCTAAATTTTGTTTATTAAACAGTTTTTACATTGTCTATCCCTGTATGTAGCTCTGAACTGAAATAAAGGATATTATTATTATTATTATTATTATTATTATTATTATTATTATTATTATTATTATTATTATGCTTGAAATTTGATGCCTCAGAATTTCACGTCTCTTAAGGTACCCGCTGATTTCTAGAGCCTAATCTCAACCATCAGTATTGTTTGAAAGTATCATTGTATACTTTAACAGAGAGCAGAAATAAGCTAGAAAATAAACGTAGTAAGTCTTTTCTAAGCATCGATATTTATGAACAAAGATGGCGCCCTTGGGAACAGATCAGTGTTGCTCGTGAATTCAGTCTTTTTTTAGTTTTTTGTAAAAGAAAACTATTGAGATGGCTTTGTCTGTCCATCCGCACACACTGAACACATACATAGACAACAGACAGACAGACAGGTACACGCACATACATACACCACACACATATATACACATATACATATATATACATATGTATACATATACATATATATACATATATATGTATATGCATTATATAAAGTATAAATGGTTGAGAATGTGTTTTTAATCATTTTTGTGTTTTGATAAATGCATATTTGTTGAAATACGTAACTGATTATTTTTAATTATCAGTGGAATTTCAGAGGTCCTGTGCGTCTCACGTTATTATAAGCGATGATGAAGTCGTCATTTCTGCGTCATTGTAGTGGCGTTTATTATCATTATATAACATTTTACTGTTGTTTATCATCATTTCCTGACGTTATGCTTCTGTATGTCATCCTCTTGTTTACATTCAGTGTTGTCTGCTATCCTTATGATGAATTTTGCCGTTGTCATCATTCTTGTTACCACATCATAAGGTGCGCCATTCCTTTTGATGCCATCCTAATTATTTGTGTATGCTTTTTTTAGGATATTTTTAGGAGTTATGCTTTTATGACACGTTTCTATTACTCGGAATACTGTTTGATGACAGTGTACCGTTATCTTCTGTCACTTCTTTCTAATGAACACCATATTCTTTGGAAGCTTGAATTTCAAGCTATGTCACTTCTTTCTAATGAACACCATATTCTTTGGAAGCTTGAATTTCAAACTGTGTCACTTCTTTCTAATGAACACCATATTCTTTGGAAGCTTGAATTTCAAGCTAATGGCTCCTGTGGACTTGTTCCATATGAATAGGGTCCATCTTCTTAATAATAATAATAATAATAATAATAATAATAATAATACAATAATAATAATAATAATAATAATAATACACACAATAATATTAATAGTTTTAGTGGGTCCACAATAATATAGTTGTTAAAGGCTGGTGTAAAATTTATAAACGGTTTCGAACCCGACTCTGGGTTCATCTTCAGTGTAGGGTTTGAAAGCTTTTATAAATTTGACACGAGCCTTTAGCAGTTATATTATTGTGGACGCTTTAGAACATTTATGAAGTCTCGTGATAGAGAGTTTTTCTCCCAAGTAATAATAATACTAAAAAAGAAGTCAGCACCGCCATTGATGTCGGTATTTGAGGACAGAATGTTCAACTGGCATCTTTATCTAGCACCATATTTGAGATGAAATATATATTTCCTTATTGTATAATTCCATGATGTATCCATTTTTTTTTTTTAGTAATTTCATAAGTTACCATGAAGGTGATAGAGCATTTTGTCAGTATAGGGGTGCACTGTAGCCATTACTAAGAGTCCTTCGCAGCGTCCCTTCGGCCCCTAGCTGCAACCCCTTTCATTACTTTAACTTCACCTTCATACGTATTCTCTTTCTTCTTCTTACTATCCACCCTCTCCTAACAATTATTTCATAGTGGAACTGCGAGGTTTTCCTCCTGTTACACCTTTCAAACCTACCTACTCTCAATTTCGCCTCCAGCGCTTAATGATCTAATAGGTCCCAACGCTTGGCCTTAGGCCAAAACTCTATATTCCATTTCATTCCAATAGTAACAGAGTAACTATAGGTAAATGTTAATATCAAGAGTTGAAAAGATATATTTGAAGAAAACAAACCTTTCAGTTCTCTTGTGCTCACCAGGTCTCGAACCTGGGACCTTCTGTGTGTTAGACAGATGTGATAACCACTACACCATGAGCACTTATAGCTTACGAAAGAGGCTATTATTATTATTATTATTATTATTATTATTATTATTATTATTATTATTATTATTATTATTATTATTATTATTATTATTATTAAATTTTGAGTAAATTTTGGGTAATGTAAACTTTCCATCTTTTAGAGTTTGAAGGTAATTAAGAGATTCTGCTAAAACATTGGCTTAATGTTAGATAGGTACGCATAATATGAAAACATATTAATTTCTACTAATTTAGGTTATTTTCATTGTTTAATATTGGTAGGAAGCAATTAACACTGATTATTAAATATTGGTATGAAGCAATTAACACTGATTATTAATATTTATATCCATTCTTGGGCGACAGCTGCTTGCACTTGCTTGGTTAGTATGAATGTGTAGCATTATGAATAATAATAATAATAATAATAATAATAATAATAATAATAATAATAATAATAATAATAATAATAAATACCACTGTAACATCAGAAGTAATAATGACGCGTTATTGGTTATTATAAGTAATGATGGTAATGAAGCAACAGGAGAAGCAATGTTAAAATGTGTTCATGAAGTTAACAGTATTGATTACTCCATTTTAATGATAATGTTAAAACAAATTTAAATTCGTCGACTGTTGTCATCTCATTCCTCTTAATGTTGAAAAATGATAATGGTGGTGGCGAAAGTAATATTGATTTTGATGGTAAAAATAATTTAGTAATAATATTATAATTTCATTGAGGATAGGGAGTATTCCTTGTGGTGTATCTGAATAAGAATCGTGTTTGTCTGACACAGACACAGAAAATGTCGCAGGGGCGTTTTCCTTCAACGAGGGTTCATTGATGAACGTTTTCTCAACCCTGTTGCATTGATGAACGTTTTTCCTTTGGCACTGTGCAATGATGAACCGGTTTTTTCTCTAAGTTTTTTGAATTAGGAAGGTTTTTTCCTCAAGCATGTTAGATGTAAAAATATTTTTCGTCAAACATGTTGCTTTGAGGAACCTTTCACTTTAAATCTCCTGCACTGGTGAACGTTTTTCCTTATACCCGTGGCTTTAAGGAACGTTTTTCCTCATACCTGTGGCTTTGGGGAACGTATTTCTCAACCATGCAGCATTGATTAACGTTTTCTCCTCAGTTCTGTTGGATGGGAGAACATTTTCCTCAATGAACGGTTTCTCTCAAGTCTTTTCCATTGAGGAACGTTTTCCCTAATCCTTTTGCCCTGAAGAACGTTTATCCGCAATCATGTGGCATCGAGGAATATTTTCCTCAATCCTGCTGCTCTGAGGAACGTTTTTCATCATACCTGTTGCATTGACGAACGTTTTTGCTCAATTATGTAGCACTAATGAACGTTTATCCCTAATCCTTTTGGACTGAGGAACGTTTTTTCCAATCCTGTTGCACTGAGGAACGTTTTTCCTCATACCTGTTGCACTGACGAACGTTTTCCCCAATCCTTTTGCACCGAGGAACGTTTTTCCCAATCCTGTTGCATTGACGAACGTTTTTGCTCATTCATGTGGCACTGGTGAACGTTTTCCCCAGTAATTTTGCGCTGAGGAACGTTTTCCCCAAGCCTTTTGCACTGAGGAACGTTTTCCCAATCCTTTTGCCCTGAGGAACGTTTTCCCCAATCCTTTTGCACTGATGAACGTTTATCCCTAATGCTTTCGCAATGATGAACGTTTTTTCCCAATCCTGTTGCATAGAGGAACGTTTTTTTCTCATACCTGTTACATTGACGAACGTTTTTCCTGGATTATGTAGCTCTGATAAACGTTTTCCATAAAGCATGTAGCGTTTAGAAGCGTTTCGCGTTTCCCCTGAAGTCTGTTTCATGGAGCTTTTTTTTTCCGCTAAAGTCGGTTGCACTGACGAACATTTTTTTTCTCGAGCTTGCGGCACTGAAGAACTTTTTCCACCTCAAGCCTCTTGTACTGGGGAACGTTTCCGCTTAGCCCTGTAGCTCTGAGGAACGTTTCCCTTGAGGTGTGTTGCTCTGAGGAAACTTCGTCCCCTGAGCCTGTAGTACTGAGAAGTATTTTCCCTCAAACCTGTTGCTTTGAGGAGCGTTTTCTCTCAAGCATTTAGCATTGAGGAACGTTTGCCTTCTAGTCTGTTTCATCGAGGAAAGCGTCTCAGTATCTTTCTTCTCAATTTGACATTTCTGATGAAAGACTTGTTATTGTTTTATTCCATTTGATGTTTGGGACTACTGATATTCCATCGCCAGAATGTCTTATGTCCCTTATTCTTGACTATTTGCTAGTTTGTTCATGAGTGTATATTGGTCTTATAAAACATGAATATACAAATAAGTGTACATACTCATGTGCATGCAGAATGCCTATGTCCCTTGTTCTTGAGTACTTGCTAGTTTGTTCGTGAGTGTATATTGGTCTTTATAAAACATAAATGTACAAATGTGTGTACTTAATCGTGTTCATGCATTTTACACTTTTATGTTTGCGAGCATTATACTATACGCATATTTCTCTTCAAAGGGCAAATATTAGAGACCGTTTAAGACATTTCCATTCATATTTTTATTCAGCAGGTTTAGCGAATTACTAAATCATCTCCCTGTGGCTGATGTAAGTTTCGTCTGCTACATATTCATTTAAGTTTCATTGTACTTTGTTTATTTTCGTTGTTACGAACAAAATAGCAAGTGATGTCTCATTCTTCCTGTTATTTTTATACACAGTTTCACATTTTATCCCAGCCCAAAAACCTTTCTAATTCCTCATCGTTTTTATCACTTTTCTTTTTTAATATTTCTTTGATTCTGTTGCTCAGTAAGTCAGGACTTAACCAGTTGCTGAGAGAGAGAGAGAGAGAGAGAGAGAGAGAGAGAGAGAGAGAGAGAGAGAGAGAGAGAGAGAGAGAGGTACATTCCATCAGTCAAGATCGAGGGACGCTTACGCTTGCTTATTATTCAGGACTAATTTTATCGAATTTTCTTGATGACCCTATTTGTTGTGACGCCAGCTTGTAGTATGAAATTGGTCACTTCTGAACTCTCTCTTTGCGACTTTCTGTCTTCGTATTCTCGGTTTTAAAGGAGGTATGTTAATAATAATAATAATAATAATAATAATAATAATAATAATAATAATAATAATAATAATAACAAACAGTCGAAACTGTGCCGTTCATAGCATGTAGAATGAAAGTACCTTGGTCCTAGCTTCGGGACGGTACGTAACGTCCATAGGGTCCTGACTTGCAGTCGTGACCCTCTCTTACTTTACCGTCGTAATGTTAACGAGGTTAAGAGTTGGTAGTACTTTTCTGTTTCTGATCGTGTGACGTAGCCGAATATCTCGAGAATGGATGAACGGCTTTGAATGAGTCAGGATGAATACACTCGTCGAAAGACATCCTTAATGTGATTAGTAGTGAGAGGTTCAATGCAGACCCGGAGATTTATCGACATCGAAACCATCTCTCCCATTATTTATTTATTTTTTTTTGCCAGTTATTGGTACGAGTTCATTTGTCACCTCCGTATTTTACTCGTGCTAAACTTTTTCGCTTTTTTAAATTATGGTACACTGTTAATTATTTACTTTCCTCATCTGGAAGGATAACATTGTTCCTTGGGTAATATAATAAAACTAATGTTTATTTGTTTATAATGTTCAGAATACTATTGAAAAATGGTCACTGAGGATAATAAATTATCTAATTTGAAATAAAGACTGATATTACTTTCAATTTGTTTTTAGCATCGACAGCCCCCAAAGAAGCTCATGCAAAAGTTTTATTCCTTTTTTGAGACATTTCAGACTCCTAGTACCCTGGCCTTTCTCTCTCTCTCTCTCTCTCTCTCTCTCTCTCTCTCTCTCTCTGTTTCGTCGGGGTGAGTTCGAACAAATTAATATTTCTCCTGGAAACGGAAACGAAGACACATTCCAGGTGAACGTAGCAACCTGGAATCACAGCCTCGGCCAACTTCTCAGCAGAGATCCCAGTCGCTAAGAGACTCTATTTGATTGTGTTGGAAGACATCAAACGCCGGTGTGTATAATGCGGTTAGCCGAGATCCTTAGTTATCACCCTTGTTTCTAGATGGCGCTGATGCAGAAGACGCTTGCAACTTGTATAGAGCAGTTGGGGATTTGGGGGGAGATCGTATAGAACAACTGGGGGAAGGGGTAGGATCTTATAGAATTGGGGAATAGGGGGAGAGGGGAGTGTGAGGTAAGTTGACAGGGTTGAAGAACTTGTTAACGGGTGGTGGGTAATGGGGGGAGGGAGGGTTTCGGGGTATCTCTGGAGGGAGACTCCCAGCGAGAGAGAGAGAGAGAGAGAAAGGGGTTTCCGCAAGCTCTTTCCAGTTGACACAGTACACACACTCAACACTCGTCCCTCTTCAATATGAACAACCCAGTCGTTTATACCCACACCAATTTCCTGCCATGTTGCCCGAGGGATGTGTGTCAACTCATGCTTCGTCGCCCTTCCCGCCAACTTTGCTAGGCGAAATGAGCGCCTGTGGCGGTGGCGGGGACGAACTATCGGCACTTCAAAGAAAACGGCAATATGAACTCCAGAAATGTTTCGTTGGGAAATGGATGAACTGACGACGAGAGAGAGAGAGAGAGAGAGAGAGAGAGAGAGAGAGAGAGAGAGAGAGAGAAAGGAGAAAGATCGTATAGGTTGTGGTTTGATTTCGTTGTTGGGGTGCAACACCTATGGGAGGAAAAAAAAGCTTCATCCAGACGCTGTTAAAATAAAAAATGAAAATAAAAAAAAAAACGCGACACGACTACAACGGAAATTTGATGTTTCCATGATTTAAATGCTGGCTGGAAAACTTAGGAAGTATTCTCTCTCTCTAGAACCTGTAGTTCCTTCCATCTTAAAAAAAAATGGGGGGAAAAAAAGAAAGCGGGGAGGGAGGGGGTCGAAAAGCGACTAGAAAGTTTGGCCGAACGTAGAAAACGCGAATCCGAAAAGGAGTTCGTCGCTTGTTTGCCAAATAGTGACACCTTTTGAAGTGGTCAGAAATAAACAGTATAGCGCTGTGGGCTGCAGGCGAGCCTTTATTACACAACTTTGAACTTTGATGAACTTGTACGCTCAATAGTGTTGGGCAATGCATCACTGCTCTCTCTCTCGTCAACAACATTTCTTCTCGTCTGCATCCTGTAATTGTTGAAGGACTATTTTTGTCTGTGATTTTTTCTGCTTATGAACAGTTGAATATACAGGACTTTACTTACTCTCTCTCTCTCTCTCTCTCTCTCTCTCTCTCTCTCTCGTCAACATTTTTCTCTTCAGTATCCAGTAATGTTGAAGGATTATTTGTCCGGATTTTTCTTCGTGTCTTACGGCTGCTTATGAATATAGTTTGAAAATACAGGAACTTTCTCTCTCTCTCTCTTCTCTCTCTCACACATACACACACACATACACACACACACACACACACACACACACACACACAGCAGTGCTTTCTTCATCCTTTGTGTCTTTAATTATTAAAGGATGAAAACAATTATTTTTTTGTCAGAATTAACTTTTTTATTTTGCCTGAAGACTGCCAGTGGAATTTTTTGGAAAATGACAAAAGTTCTCTCTCTCTCTCTCTCTCTCTCTCTCTCTCTCTCTCTCTCTCTCTTACAGAAACGGACAGGTGCTGTCTCAAGATCTTGTGTGCATGTTCAACCAAATATATATATATATATATATATATATATATATATATATATATATATATATATATATTATATATATTATATATATTATATATATATATATATTATATATATATATATATATATATATATATATATATATATATATATATGAGTGTGTATGTCTGGTAAAAAAAGATAGAGAGGGCGAATGGAACTTAGTGGCAAATCGTTGTATTTTGAGGCTCATTAATTCATGTTTCAGCCGTTAAATACTTGGGAAATCAGATATAAAACTGAAAACGGCTGTCCCATATTTCAGACATAAATAATACGTTCAGAAGATCAGAAGACATCAAACATTTTATCCTAAGAAGTGGAATGTTATCCAAAATAAAAACTTTTTTCAAGAGTTGTGGAAGATAATTTGCCTTATAAAAAAGTGTTTTATAGTTTATTGCTTGTTCTTGAGGAAGCTATTTTATCCAGAGTTATATTCTTCCTTAGACCAGGTATGCCCAGTTGTTGCAATGAGATAATTAGCGTTCATTTACTTTAATTGCTGCCTTAAATTTTGATTTTTGTTATCCATGACTTTTATAGACTGTAACTATTTTTTGTATAGGGCAGAGTAAATTTTAAAATCTACAATACTTAATTTACTAGGGCTTTAGTCTTGTTTAGATTCGTGATTTGTTTGAAAAATTAATAGTTAAATCAATAAAAAGAAAAATAATAGTTACGGAGATAATGTGGATGTCGTTTTGTAAAAAGATAAATGCAAACAAATTTGGCTTTATAATCTTCAACACATTATTTTTAAAACTATTAAGATTCAGTCTAATTCATGTTGCTTTTATATCTAGCAAGAATAATTGTACTCATGTTCATTTGCCACCCCACTCTCTCTCTTTGTAATCAGATTTAACTAAATTACCGATTGTTATATGATCTTCCTAAACGCTATTGAAGTAGTGGCTCTCTCTCTCTCTCTCTCTCTCTCTCTCTCTCTCTCTCTCTCTCTCTCTCTCTCTCTCTCTCTCTCTCTTCATTTGTAACCAGATTAATTGCATCGTTCATGTTGACATTATTTTCCTTCTTTCGAAGTCGCTGCTCTTTTCGAAATCTTCCTCTTTCTTTCTTTCTCTCTCTCTCTTTCTAACCCTTTCACCTCCCTCCCCTCTTCCCCTCCCGCAGCCCCCGGACAACCTCCAAACAATCACCCTCCCACCAAAGTTCTCTCATAAGACATTTAATTGCTAGTTGAAGTTTGCGAAAAATCCAACAATAGGTCGTCATTAACACACAAAGTTACCTAATCACTGTGAGTGTTAATTGGCACAGATCCTGCACCACTACCTTCTCCTCCCCTTCCCATCCCTCCCCTTCCCCCATTCTTTCTTCCCTCGCATCCCATTCCTACACCCCTCCTCCCCATCCTGTCTTTACATCCCCTGTCACCGATTGTTGTACATTTTCCCCTGCTCCCTTTATCATTCTGCCCCACCACTCTCTCTCTCTCTCTCTCTCTCTCTTTACTCGAGAGAATTCATCTTTATCTTTCAACCCTCGTTCATTTAATGAATCATCATTATTTCTCTCTCTCTCTCTCTCTCTCTCTCCCCTTTGAGGGACCTTTTCGTAGTTGGCGTTATATAACTGACACTTGCAGATAAAAATTAATTGATCTGATTAGCTTTACGTCCTGTTTAGACGCGCATTACCTTTGTTTACTCTGGTTCCCTAGAGTCTGTAGTGATCTTTCTGAGCAAGAGCCCGTGCTTTATTAAGCCAGTTTAATAAAACTACAGAAAAAAAAAATTTTTTCCTGAGAATTCCATTTTTAAACTTTCGGCCTTCCTCTGCTTGGCATGTTTTATCATGCACATTAGGAACAATTTATTGCAATGCATATATTTTCATTTTGTGGTCAGTATTTGGATGGGTTACCACCAGACGCCATAGGCACTTAACCCGCAGTGAACCCTTCGTGGGGGCCAATGCATTAGCTTGCAATATCGGCTGTAAAATCAGCAATCTTTAGGATTTGGGTGGTATAGGAAATGGGCCAAAGTGAGACCTGAGGAACTGATTATAGAGGGGGAGAGTGTCGCTTTTAGCGGTTTTATATGATAAACTTTTTTTCACGCGCAAAATCATTCACGTGAATGACTTGTCACCTACTTAATCCGTTGTTATGGCTACACTTTGACTTTCGTTATGTAAAAATTCCCTGTTTCTCACAATAACAACACACATTTTCTCTCCTTACCACCTGTCCTTCCCTCCTGCTGAGCCTTGTCCTACAGTCCATGGCCGCCCTTCCCTGCACTGTTTATTATCCTAGAAGACTTATGTTTGCAGCGACTCTTCTATGTTTGTCTGGCTGTCTTTTAAACAGAAACTAATCATTAGAAATGAGCCTGAAACCGAATCTGGATCTAGTGCCCCGAAAGCTTCTTCTTTTTTTTTTTTCCTAGGAAGTGAGATCCTTATATCCTTCGTCAAAAGGTATTAACATTTCCTTAGTCCTTCTTCCCGTCTTTAAATCTTCAGCTGCAAAGCCGTATGGACAGAGTCAACAGACGATAAACCGATGAGGGCACCCAAGGAATTCTGTTTCTCCGGAAACTGATCAGTTAACCATATCACTTGGCTTCAGTATTTTAACCTGTCTGTCTGTACAAAAATAAATTGTATTTGCCGTACATACCAGACACAGTTTGCCGTGACATTCATGGAAGTAGGCTGGCGAATGACGCAAGTTGCACGGTATGGCAATCCCACGATGCGCAATTTATGCTTTAAATTTTTTGGCGCAGTGCTAAAAACTGTGCAAAATTTTGATCGTTTAGCCATCCTTAGAGCTGGCTAAAATGTATTGTCCTTCATGCCAGGGGCACGGTGAGTGTTCAGTTCCTATGGTCACTTATGTGTAGTTAGCTTGGGCTCCTTCGATAAAGGCGAAGGTCACCCAATTCACTAAAATGCCCGCTTTTTTGTTCAGATGTAGACTGGTTAGGGCGAGGTCACCAGCTCCGTACCTCTATCTCGTTAGGCGCCGGAAACATGTCTAATGACCTCCATAACTTTAGGGTGAAGGGGTATGGTGTTATCACAGCTATGTGACATAATTATAATGAAGGTTAAACAGATATAAAATTGCACGGGAACTTCCACGTAAATAGAGAGTGCATCATTAATATGTAGCGAGAGACAACAGGAATAAAACAAATAAAAAATGCGCCGAAGTTTCTTCGGCGCAATCGAGTTTTCTGTACAGCATATAATGCTGCATGAAACTTTCTGCCACGGTCCATGAAAATTTTAGCCGCGGCCCATGAAACTTTCAGCCACTGCCCAGTGGTGGTCTGTGTTATTGGCACCTATAGCGGTGCCAGGCGCGCGATCATGGCTAACTTTAACCTTAAATCAAATAAAAACTACTGAGGCTAGAAGGCTGCAATTTGGTGTGTTTGATGATTGGATGGTAGGTGATCAACATGCCAATTTGCAGCCCTCTAGCCTCAGTAGTTTTTAAGAGCACTAAAATGTTGATTTTCAAATATAAAGTCCTGAAGTCGAGTTCATGGAGAAGAATAGAGTACCACGGTTATTAATGGAAGAGGTTGTGAGAAGATATCAGTCATTGGTGGATCCAGGTGGTGAATGTCACGATGTCACGTCTACGAAAACTCAAAGGACTTTATACTTAACTTACCTTCGCTAGTCACTGGAAAGTTACCTATTACCAATTCCATCGGGAAACTTCCCCGAGTTATCTTCCCCCCGCCCCCTCCTCTTAACCCCCTCCGCCATACGCCTTTATAAAGTTTTTTTTTTCTCTAGATAAATAAAAGTCGCCAGAAGGGAACCTGCCACCTTCAGAACCAATGAACCAATAATAATACACACACACACACACACACACACATTACACACACAATAATGGCCAATAATAATAATATTTCATATTTCAATATGAAGAGGGGCCAGATAAACAGAACAGCATTATTATTATTATTATTATTATTATTATTATTATTATTATTATTATTATTATGAAAATATGAATTTTGAAATGTGTTTTCAAACATACCTCAAAACATATTTTACAACACCCGTCAAAATTCATTGAAAAACGCGTTTAATTCTTGTCGAAATGTTCATGTATACAGCAAATTATATTCAACTTAGACTCGTCATAGCATAGTTTTTTAGCTTTTTGCTCAGATTTTCAGTAGGAATTTGGCCGACAGACGGATTGATTTTATACGTGAAAATGGCGTTGCAGCAACTTGATCATTCTCCTCAAGTGGTTCCGTACGTGGTAACAAGGTCGATGGAGTCAACTAAATACCGGGCGTTAGGTGACTTGCGTTGTTATGGCAACACTTTTCAGTCGAGGAAGCTGTCGTCGTTGGAGCTGAACAATTGCCTCTGTGTGTACGTGTGTGTGTGTGTGTGTCTTTAAGAATTGAAGAATATAAGGAGAACGCATGTAAATATATTAGATTCTCTCTCTCTCTCTCTCTCTCTCTCTCTCTCTCTCTCTCTTCTCTTCTTCTCTCTCTGTGGCCTGGACGAGTAATTCCATCCACAGAAGGGTAGAACATTTTATAGTGTAGTAACTCAGGGGTCTCTCTCTCTCTCTCTCTCTCTCTCTCTCTCTGGCTCTAGACGATACTCCCATCCACAGAACAGAAGGGTAGAAACAATTTCAGTGTAGTAATCTCTCTCTCTCTCTCTCTCTCTCTTCTCTCTCTCTCTCTCTCTCTCTCTCTCTCTCCTAGACGAGGTAATTCCCATCCACAGAAGATTAGAACAATTTACAGTGTAGTAATCTTTGCTCTCTCTCTCTCTCTCTCTCTCTCTCTCTCTCTCTCTCTCTCTCTCTCTCTCTCAAAATTGAAGTTTCCACCAGAACAACTTCTACAGGTGAACACATGAAAAAATATTTGAGATTCTCTCTCTTTTTTCTCCCCATCCCCAGTAACTGAACACTTTTCACTTGAACAACTTCTTCAGGTAAACACATGTAAAAATATTTCAAAAATTCTCTTCTCTCTCTCTCTCTCTCTCTCTCTCTCTCTCTCTCTCTCTCTCTCTCTCTCTCTCCACATTGGTAACTTTTGACGGTGTAAGTTTCCACAAGAATTAGGCATAGAGACATTTTTTGATATTTTGCCAAACTTGATAAATATTTACAAACGCTGGTCAGATCAGGTCCGTCTCTGTTTTTATGTTTTTTTTTTTTACCGACAATGATCATTCTTTTGCAAGTATGAGTGATTTTTATTGTTCAATATGACTCAAGGTTTAGGCGGCTAACTATTGCTATAAATCCAAATTTTGTTCTTCGAGGTTAGAGCTTCGACAATGGCATTACGCGTGACGTTGATAAAGGAACAAAATTCAACCATACTATCCGTGCAGCTACCCTCCTTCCCTTTTCATAGAGTAAGTGCATCCGCGCACACACACACACACATGGCTGACAAAAATCAATTGGTTAGGATGATTTCAAATATTTGCCAAAATTCTACGAGTTCAGTTCTGGTACACCTGAGTACAAAATTTGCCTATGCCCCATAATTTAAGAGTAGCAATTCAGTTAAGGCATCGGTTCATCTTCTTTTAATACTAGGTATCCACATTTTCATCCAAGATGATATGAGCAATTGTTTGAAAGGGCTAAAACTCAACAAAACGCGTCTAGAAATGAAACAGGCGAGATGAAAGGAAAGACAGCACAATGTCCTCCTAAGAGCCTTGCAAACAAGTGCACTCACATCCAGCGTAGCCTCTTCTCTTGCCTTCCTCCCCCTCCCCCCCGCCCTCAATCCTCCCTCACCCCTCTCCTCCAAGCGCGTCCACCGGAGACGAAAAGACAGACGAATGAATAATTAATTCAGAAATCCCGAAAATCATTGGGCGCTGCAGGAGAGGAGAGGAGAGGAGAGGAGAGGGGACTTTTTGCGAAAGTCAACCAAGGGAGAGACCCTGGAATTCCGAATGGAGATTTCAGATCGGGCGAAAGATGGGGATCGCGTCGCTCGCTCCTCTTCGAATTCCCGTATTTTTCTCCGGCGTATTTTCGTTTCGTGAATAATTTTTTTTTTTTTCAGTTTAATATTCATTGTTTTATTTTTTTACATAATTTATTTTTCGAATGGGTCTTTGATGCTTTGCCTTATTAGTTGGGCCTCTGATGATTTGGTTTGAAAATCTTGCGTTTAAATGCACTGGTATTTTTTTTAATACTTTTTTTCAGTGTACTATTCATTGTTTTTCCTTAAATATTTTTTTTTTTCACATGGGTTCTCGATGCTTTGCTTTGTTAATTGGCACTCTCATGATTGGGTCTGAAAATTTTCTATTTAGTCTGTTGGTGTGAATTGTGCATCAGATGCAGTTTAGTATCTAATTCGTTGGTTTACAAATAGTACCTCAAATGCAGTTATCAATAAGTTGTGTATTTGAGGCATTGTGATACTTTGTCTGTTAATTCACTGGCTTGTCACTTAGGCTATGCCTCAAGTGCAATATTTTAATAATTTCACTTGCAATGGTATAAATTGTATAAAATACATCAGTGGTACAATCTACTCCAGCGAATTAGTTATACTGTAATTAATATCAGTTTACTTTCGTATCAGTTATATCTGTTTCCTTTGAGCGAATTTTACCCGTAATGCATTTGCATGAATTGTGCTTGAGATACAGCGGTTTATAAACCGAGCTGTTCTGCCTTACTGTGAACCATAACTCTTTCGAATTGGCGTGAACTATAACTCGAATTGATTTACATAAATTGTAATTACAATTAATTATACGAAATTTCTGTAAACCGTCTCGTTTGTGGATATAAATTTAACCAGTAATTTATTTTTTGTCATTTACGTCTCCAAAATACTATAATATTAATTGGGCATCGGATACACTGGTATAAATTGCACCTCTGATATCTACTAATTTATCAACTGATTGTTAGGAATTCCCACCGGAAGCTTTTTGGTCGAGTCGAGCTGAGACTGGAGGTATAACCTTTGCAACGGCACCTCCTATCTCCTTTTCACTTTTCGTTTCTTAGTTATTTATATTTATCTGTTTATCTTTTCACTTCTTTCCAGATGTTCTGGAGAAATTCTCTCTTTTTTTGCATTCTATTCTGAGGCTCTTTTAGGATAAGTAAATAAAATAAATTTGTATGTGTAGTGAACTCTATGGCCGCATTTCGTACCTCCATTGTACTGGTAAAAGACTTCGTTCTCTGGGATCCGTACCGTAAGCTCTCGACGATATCTTTTATTTTGGATATTTCCTGACAGAAAAAAGTAAATGTTTTGCCGCTTTCAAAGGAGCCATTCGAACTCGGGGCATTGCTTTTATTAGAGGAAGACCTCGCAGTGAGGAAACGACAAAGAGGCAAAATTACTTAGAAGAAGAAGAAGAAGAAGAAGAAAGAGGAAAAGTCGAAGATGACGGCAGCTATATTACGAGTAGGAGGATGAGGGCGAGGAGGAGAAAAATGGGGATTTGGGATTTTGTGTGGCAAGAAAACGCTGAGCATGTAATAGGATTTAATGTGGCCTTGTGTACCCAAAGTCTCAAGACAGATTCCCTCCATGCCACATCAGTTTTGGTTTCCTGTATCGGCGGCAGATGTCGCGGTTGTCTACACCTCTTGATTGATCACTGGTTTCGGTTTTCCCGGTTTGACCTACGATCCATTTTACTTTTCTCTCCGAATTCTGGAGCCCGAGTCCTTTTAGTTATTTTACGCTGAATATACGTTAATTGACGCTAAATCAAATTAGGTGAAGTAGTAATGACATGCATTTGAATAATTCAGTCGCCACCATTACGAGTCGAAGTCGTAACGCATGGAATCGGATGCGTCAGTGTCAATGAGAATGAATGATTTCGAAACAGAGTTTTTGAAAAACAGGGCCTCGGTTGGAGTGAGGGGTTAAGGGAGGTTGGGGGGGGGGGTTATACAGGGGATGGGGTTGGTGAGGGCGGGTTACAGGGGATGGGGGTGGTGAGGGGGGGTTACAGGGAAGTGGGAGGGGGAGGGGGGTCCTGTGAGTCTGAGTGTTAGAGTAACTAAGAGGGATTTAAGAAACGAATTTGAATTCTGGGTCATCATTTTGTTTGTAAATAGACTTAGGAATCTGGGAAGGGAGAAGAGAGAGAGAAATGAGAAATCAAGATATTTCAGGACGAAGCAGGGTTAGCTGAATAAGAAAATTAGCGGAGTTGTTAAGATGTTTTGTGAACACATTTTGTTTGGTTCCAATGAATTGTTTAGAGGTTAATTTTAGTTTAAGATTATTTACAACATTTTGTGTTCACGGTTAATAGCTTTCATCGGTGAAACCATTTTTGTGTGGACTCTCTCTCTCTCTCTCTCTCTCTCTCTCTCTCTCTCTCTCTCTCTCTCTCTCTCTCTCTCTCTCTCTCTCTCTCTGTATGTGTAATTCTTTGTCTTCTCTTTAACTTGTTTCTTTACTTGCTTACGTGTTCCTCCACGAAAACATTTTGGTTAATTTCTCTCTCTCTCTCTCTCTCTCTCTCTTCTCTCTCTCTCTTCTAATTTGTTTCTTTAACTTGTTTCTTTACTTTGCTTGTTCCTCCACGAAAACATTTTCTCCTTAATCTCTCTCTCTCTCTCTCTCTCTCTCTCTCTCTCTCTCTCTCTTTAACTTTTCTCCTTAACTTTTCTCCTTTTTTCTCATGCTAATGTTTCTTCATCTACGAAAGAATCTCTGTTTTTCACTTTTGCTGTAAAGACATAATAAAAGATAACACCTGGTTTCCACATGGGCTCTTCTATTCGGTTGGTTGGTCACTCCAAGTTATTTTCAGTTTTTTATTTTTTTTTCCTTTTCATGAGCTTAAGATCCAGACAGTATTTACACGGATTTTAAAACTGTTTACGTTTGGTAGAGGCTGAATGTTGTGCATCTGTGTGTGTGTACTCTCTCTCTCTCTCTCTCTCTCTCTCTCTCTCTCTCTCTCTCTCTCTCTCTCTCTCTCTCTCTCTATTTCGTTGATTATTGGGTTCATTGTTATCCTGTTGTTTTTGGATATTTAGTTATTTCAGTTTGTATTCCAGAAAATTTCACTTCTCTTGATCTGGTTTTTATTTACTGAAATATTATTATTATTATTATTATTATTATTATTATTATTATTATTATTATTATTATTATTATTATCATTATTATTATTAAAGAACAAACCAAAAGACTATTAACGCGAAATACAAACATCTAAAGAACAGTTTTTTGGCAACTTTCATTATGCAGGTTTATAGGTTATATTTTGTTCGTTATGAATGATTGTTTAATTTTAATAAAAATAATTAAATTAATAATGATAGTGAACAATAACTACATATGTTTAAAATTCATGACACTTGCAGAACATTTAGGTATACATTTATCCAACTAACAGATGTTGATCTGCATGACATGTTGGTTTCTTATTGATACGCTAGAGATATGTTAAAGTCTACGTGAACGACTTTACACCCTTCAACGAACCTCTCGTATGCTTGCTAACAAGTAAAATATTAATCATGATAATATCAGTGTTTAAGTGTTCTTGTGTTTATGAGAAACCGAGATTTGACGAATTATTGGTTTCAGTTTTCTGTAAAAGAAAACTATTGAGATTCCTATTTGCCTGTCTGTCCGCACTTTTTCTCTCTGCCCTCAGAACTTGAAAACTTCTGAGGCTAGAGGGCTGCAAATTGTAATGTTGATCATCCACCCTCCAGTCATCAACCATACCAAATTGCAGCCCTCTAGCCTCAGTAGTTTTTATTTTAAAGGTTAAAGTTAGCCATGATCGTGCGTCTGGCACCGCTATAAGTGCGAACAACACAGGCCATCACCGGGCCGTGGGTGAAAGTTTCATACAGCATTATACGCTGCACAGAAAACTCGATTGCGCCATTTTACTTGTTGTTCTTGTAGTTTCTTGTTGGCTGATATCCAAACTATTCCTGTAGTGGAGGAATCCTCTCTCTCTCTTGTGGCGAAAGAAAATTTGAATGATACAAAGTATTTGGCTATTTGCGTCCTCGTATTTCTGAAAGTTAGTCTTGAATGATACACAGTATCTGGGTAATTGGGTACTCGCATTGTTGGCAGTTTACAATCTGTTATTTTTCTTTACTATATTTTGGCTCGTATGCCTGTCTTGGTTCGCTAGCATTAAATATAAAGTCAATTATCGTATCGGTACTTGCTTACTTTTTATTCTTCCAGTATGTAAAGAAAATAGGTAGGATATTCTGAGATAAAATCAGATCACGAATTGACATATTTCTTTATTCATTATTACATCTTTACTGTATAAATTATCTGTGTCATTACCAGAGAATCACCCTTTTGTCACAAAGAACCGCAAGTAGGGGACAAGAGGACCAATATCCCCCCCAAAAATAATATACCATGTTGGCTATCCTTTAGTCTGGGTAGCCAACATGCTTATATATTAAATGCAATGAATGCTACACGTATTCTCTCTCTCTCTCTCTCTCTCTCTCTCTCTCTCTCTCTCTTTGAAGAGGGCCACTGAACGGGAAGGCCGTGTAGAATTAACGCAAGAGCGCAGATAATATAAATAAGTAATTTGCAAAAGCTTTCTAGTGCAAGATATACCTTGATAAATACATTTTAATTCAAGATATATATCGGAATTGGATAATGCAGTAGCAACGAAAAAGCAATGCCAGATCAACTGGTATGTATGTTCATTTAAATTTGTTTTAATAGATTGATACTGAGATTCCACGCCACTTTTTGATTAGATAAAAAACAAAGCGGTCCCTCCAGGAGACACAAATTTAACTGTAGCACAAGCACTGCTGTACCTCATAGCATATTTTGTGATGACATGCGCTTAATTCAAGTTTTAGAGTAGTTTACATGTTGGAGAGTAATAATCTGAGAGTTCATACCCAGGGAAAAGCCCTGGGCACTTAGGGGGCACGTGCTCTATCGTCAGCTACAGAAGTGACGGAGTCCTGGTGTTATCCCTTAATTTGGAAGAGCTGAGATGTGGGCTTAAGAATAAAATAAAATTTTTCTTGCTTGTAACCTTAAGCAAAGGACAGAGGCCATGGCAGAACTCAGAGTTTGAGGTAATTATATGGCTACTAAGCTACGTAATCGGCATGAGCTCATAGCCATGTGGAACTTGATGACAAATGCAGAAGCTCCGTATTACACTATATTGAAATAACCCCGTAGGGGGTTAGTGCCGTCAGTGCGCCTCATGCAGTGCGCTGTAAGCATTACTTAAGGTTCTTTGTAGCGTGCCTTCGGCCCCTAGCTGCAACCCCTTTCGTCCCTTTAACTGTAACTCCTTTCACATTCTCTTTCTTCCATCTTACTTTCCACCCTCTCCTAACAATTGATTCATAGTGCAGCTGCTTTGAGGTTTTCCTCCTGTTACGCCTTTCAGACCTTTTAGTGTCAATTTCCGTTTCAACGCTGAATGACCTCATAGGTGCCAGTGCTTGGCCTTTGGGCTAAATTCTACATTCAATTCAATTCAGTAGTGAATGAATACTGACAGCAGCTATTCTTCATTTTGCCACCAAATGGTAAGACAAGACGTTTATCGTATATTAATTGCAGATTGCAAATTTCATCTGACATCGAGGGGTCTTTTGGAAAATGCTCCTTCGTTATTTTCTTTCGGTGGTAAAATGCAGAATTGCTGCGTCATCTTTTTTCAGTGTAATCGAAGATGAATTTCATCTTGGAACAGCCTCCTTTCAGAGGATGCCGCGCAGTTGGAACTTCGGAAGTTCAAGCGAAGAAGCAGGGCATTACTACCCTAATACTATTCTTGTATTTTAATACATTTAATATTTATTAATTAATTTTTTCTTTTTTTTAATAAGTGGGATCTCTTCTTTATGTATTTCCCTTTAGCTCCTCTTATTTCTTCTTAATGAACACCGTATTCTTTGGAAGCTTGAATTTCAAGTCAATGGCCCCTCTGTGGTGGCCTTGTACCATATGAATAAGTTCAAGCTGCTGAATAATAATAACAATTTAGTTATTAAACACTCAGTCATATTTCAGTATAATCTAAGGTGAATTTTGCCTTTTAGCTCTTACGTAGCACATCTGCGTCCGCTGTCGAGAAAGGCATGTTTTCCAAAACCAGACGCGAATCGGAATAAAGACGAAAACACTGGGGACACCCGAAATCTGCATGTCTGAACACCCATCCGAATTCAATCACAATTTACGAAGCGTCTCGTCGCGCTGACGGCGGCAGACACAAATCTGCGGTCGTTCCACATACAATTTGATTAACACGCGGTATCTTCGAGTGCATTTCCTGTTAGTAAACGGTTAGTAAAACCCAAGTTTCTCTCTCTCTCTCTCGGATGGAAGGCTGCTCCCATCTATCTTAATGTTTTGTTGATCATACGTTGAAGGATTTTTCGTGGACGAAGTCTTTCGCTGCGTTAACAAATGATTGCAGTGTTTATTGTCGTTGCAGCAGAGTTGTTTAGCTTATATTCTTTTTTATTACTGTGATACAGTATACATATATATACTACACGTATATATATATATATATATATATATATATATATGTATATATGTATGTATGTATGGTACACATATATACATACATGTGTATATATATATATATATATATATATATATATATATATATATATATATATATATATAATTAATCCCTTTACAGGGTGAATCCATGAAAGACAACAAAATCTTCACTACTACAATCATATTTTAATTGCTGGATCGTAGATGAACTTCCTGAACAGAAAGCGTCCACAACATTAGCCGCTTCCAACAAGTAAGCACAACATGTCGTGTATTTGTTAGTGCGCTTAAGTTTCATATTATCTACTGGTACAGAATATGAAACTTAAGCTCAGTAACAAATACACGAACACTCATATTCACCCAGGCATTGCATGATGAGCCTTGTGCTTGCTTGTTTGAAGCAGCTAATGTTGTGGACGCTCTCTGTTCAGGAAGTCCATCTACGATCCAGCAATTAAAGTATGATTGTACTAGTGACGGTTTTGTAGTCTTTCTGTCATGGATTCACCCTGTAAGGGAAATGGCTTTATATATATATATATATATATATATATATATATATATATATATATATATATATATATATATATATATATATATATAGAATTGCTAACGCTCTGGATTCACTCACTGAAAGACTGGGGTTCGGTCCCGATGTAAGTCAAATTATATATATATATATATATATATATATATATATATATATATATATATATATATATATATATATATATATATATATGTACAACTTAGTTTGGAGTGTTACCAAAATTCTGTGTGTCGTTTCTGCCAAAATTTTGCTGGTCCAGTATTGATATAAAAAACTGATTAAATTCCTGTGCCATGTATGTACAACGTTAAATTCCCCACACTGTTACCGAGGAAGACTCAGACCCTTCATAACTCACGAGAACATCGTAACTCTTAAGGAGAACAAAGCAATATATAGTTATTAACATTGCAGCTTATCCGTTTTTTCCTCCCCAGTCACAGTGACAGTAAGTAAATACCCGGTTATTGTGAATATAAACATGTGTTCAGTGGCCGCTAGAGCAAACAAATATTTCTTGAAGCTCCGAATGCGCCTGGGACGTTGACAAATGACCAGTTCCACCTAAGATAAACAAATTATTAATTGCCAAGAACTTGTGCAAACAGTGCGGTTGAATTGCTTGCGCTCTAGGCGTACCAGGTTACAGTAGATTGCCATCGCTGGAGTCTACTCAAGACAAGATGTGTGTGTTTATGTGTGTGTTTATACCTGTGTGTGTGTGTGTGTGTGTGTGAACGTTGAGGAAACTATGTTGTCTTGAGCCATTAAGTGTTTACTGTGCTTTCAAAAGGGGTTTTGTCTACTTGGAAAACTGAGTTGTTTTATGTTTGCAGTATTTTAAGGAAAGGTCTTGCCATCTTGTTAAACTTGAGATTTTTTTTTTTTTAGTGTTTTAAGACAAAAAGTTTTTCTGTTTGGATAACGAGGTTGTTTTCACTTGTTTTGTGTTTTCAGTATTTTAAGGAAAGGTTTTGCCATCTTGTTAAACTTGAGATTTTTTTTTGTGTTAAAAAATTTTTCTTCTGTTTGGGTAACGAGGTTGTTTTGTCTTTACAGTTATAAAAAAAAAGTTTGTATTTTGAGAAATAATTTATTTGAGTTGTTTAACGAACCCTGAAAACTCCCTGTCTGCTCGATTTATTTAGTATGTACAGAGATAATGCTTTCGATAAAAACAAAACAAATATTTTGTATTACAGAAAAACTGGGTCGCTCGAGGTATCATTTTTACAAAACTTGTGTGTCCTAGAACAAAAGTTTATTTTATGATGGAGGAATTAATGATGGTTAGCGCGTCTGGTTATGAGTTTTTTTTATAAAAAAGAAAACAAAGAAATCGTCCGCTTTGTAATTTTAACCACTATTTTTGGATGTAACCACTATTTTATTACAAAGAAGCATTCACTTAACATAAGCAGGTTGAACATCGTCACTGGTAAAACCAAATGTCCCCGTAGGGGGTTAGTGCCGTCAGTGCACCTCGTGCGGTGCACTGTAGACATCACTTCAGGTTCTTTGCAGCGTGCCTTCGGTCCTTAGCTGCAACCCCTCTCGTTTCTTTTGCTGTACCTCCCTTCATATTCTCTTTCTTCCATCTTACTTTCAACCCTCTCCTAACAATTGATTCATAGTGCAACTGCGAGGTTTTCCTCCTGTTACACCTTTCAAACCTTTTACTGTCAGGTTCCATTTTAGCGCTGAATGATCTCATTGGTCGCAGTGCTTGGCCTTTGGCGTAAATTCTTTCCATTCCATTCCAAAACGAAGTGTAAACAAGTGTTAAACTTAATCAGTCTAAGAAACGAACACATTTTATGGCACAGTGGACCAGGTAACATTTGCAAATTTCTTCACTAATTTGCTTACCAATAGGTGCTGTTTATTCATCATTATTTATTTGTTTGTCTAGCGAACGGATCAATTTCTCGTCTTGACCTCTTTTTATCTCACTCACTGGGTACGTGAGAATAAGTGCGTGATTAAAACATAACTTCAGAAATCCCAAGATGTTTTTTGTTTCACTTTTGTTTTATTGTTTTTATACTTAACAGTCCATCCAGAGCGCCGTCCGTCTGTCTAACCGTCTGTCCGTCCGTCCGTCCGTCCATCCGTTCTTCAGCGCATCTGTCTATCCGTCTGTCTGTCAGTCTATCCGCCTGTCCGTTCGTCTGTCCGTCAGTCTGTCTATCCGTCTGTCTGTCAGTCTATCTATCCGTCCGTCCGTCTGTCTGTCTGTCTGTTCGTCTGTCCGTCAGTCTATCTATCCATCTGTCCGTCCGTCCGTCTGTCTGTTTGTCTATCCGTCCGTCCTTCCGTCCGTCTGTCTATCCGTCTGTCTGTCTGTCCGTCCGTCCGTCCGTCCATCCGTCCGTCCATCCGTCCGTCCGTCCGTCCATCCGTCCGTCCGTCCTTCCGCCCGTCTGTCTGTTTGTCTATCCGTCTGTCCGTCCGACTATCCATCCGTCCGACTGTCTATCCGTCCGTCCTTCCGTCCGTCTGTCTATCCGTCCGCCCGTCTGTCTGTCTGTCTGTCTGTCTGTCTGTCTGTCTGTCTGTCTGTCTGTCTGTCTGTCTGTCCATCCGTCCGTCTGTCTATCCGCCAGTCTGTCCGTCCGTCTGTCTATCCGCCAGTCCGTCCGTCTGTCTGTCTGTCTGCCAGTCAGTCCGTCCGTCTGTCTATCCGCCAGTCCGTCCGTCTGTCTGTCTGTCTGCCAGTCAGTCCGTCCGTCCGTCCGTCCGTCTGTCCTCGGCAAGATCTGTCTTCAGATATATATCTCGCGAGTTTATGTGTCACTTTTACGAGTGCCATCTCGCTGCCATCACACCTCCCAGCCTCTGGCAGAGGCTATGTAAATAAATAGGAGTTATGTGAGGATATGCTGCTTGCATGTTTTCCTCTGCTTTCATGTTGTGATTTCTCTCTCTCTCTCTCTCTCTCTCTCTCTCTCTCTCTCTCTCTCTCTCTCTCTTACTACTTTTATTTTTATGGTGTTTAGTGCCTTTACGGTTTCATTTTACTCACCTTGTACTGCTGCTTTTACAATAGTTACCCTTGATATGTGTATCTGGCCCCCCAATTTCTCTCTCTCTCTCTCTCTCTCTCTCTCTCTCTCTCTCTCCTAGTTTTTATTTTCTCGCGTCTGATACTTTTACAGTAGATATTTTTTTTATTGTACAGTTACTTTTACGATGGGTGGCCTTGATAGATGGCCCTTGAACATTTGAGCTCTCTCTCTCTCTCTCTCTCTCTCTCTCTCTCTCTCTCTCAAACGCACACACACACACACACACACAGAAGTTAGGAGTGTCCATCTCATTATCGTACCCATTACAACTTTTTATGTTAGGGATCGTTTTGTGTCCTTCGTCCTATTTATACACCTTTATAGATACATACATACATACATATACATATACAGTACATGCATATGTATATATTTATATATATAAATATATGTATATATATATATATATATTATATATATATATATATATATATATATATATTATATATATATATATATATATATATATATATATATATATATATATATATATATATATATATATATATATATATATATATATATATATATATATATATATATATATATATATATATATATATATATCTTTTAACTCATTTTTTCTGCTGGGGTTTATCTTTGCATATGGATGTGTATTTTTGGTTGCTGATATTTTAGTGTTTTTGTTACGCATAGTACGTGTTTTTATATCCATTTTCATTTCACTATCTTAATCTTTTTGGATGTTAACCAAGATAATGCTAGTAATAAATGGCTTCCAGTAATTTTCTAAGTAAATATTTTCTTTCGTGTAAAAAATATAAAAAAAATACATGATAATAACAGCTAACATTCCATCTGTATAACCACCTGTATTTCCTTACCATTAATTTTGTCGTTTCTATGAAGCATATGACTGGTAATTAATAATTTAAAAAATTATTATTATATCAAGTAGTAGCATTAGTGAAAACCCCCTAAATTTAGTTAGACGTTTGTTTCTGAGTTAATATACTAAAAAAAAAATAATAAAATAAAATAATAATAATAATAATAATAATAATAATAATAATAATAATAATAATAATTATTATTATTATTATTATTTATTTTTTTGTCTATCTCGGTCATCCTATTCGACTGGGTTGTATTTACAGTGTGGGGTTCTGAGTTGCATCCTGCTCCTTAGGAGTCCATCACTTTTCTCACTATGTGCTCTGTTTCTAATAGCACGCTCTTCTACATGAGTCCAGGAGCTATTTCGGCATCCACTTTTTCCAGGTTCCTTTACAGGGATCTTGGGAACGTGCCTGATGTTCCTATGATTATGGGTACAATTTCCACTAGCATATCCCATATCCTTCTTATTTCTGTTTTCAGGTCTTGATACTTATCAGTTTTTTCTCCTTTCTCAACTACTCTGGTATCCCACGGTACTGCGACATCAGTGAGTGATCACTTTCTTCTTGATTTTGTCAGTCGATGTCAAGTCTGGTCTATTGGCACGTATCGCCCTATCTGTTCTGATACCATAGTCCTAGAGTCCTAGAGGATCTTTGCCTGGTCGTTTTCTATCACTCCCTCAGGTTGGTGTTCGTACCACTTATCACTGCAAGCTAGCTGGTGTTTCTTGCACAGGCTCCAGTGGAGGGCTTTTGCTACTGAATCATGCCTCGTTTTGTACTGGTTCTGTGCAAGAGCCGGACCTTCGCTTATTATTATTATTATTATTATTATTATTATTATTATTATTATTATTATTATTATTATTATTATTATTATTAGGTTCTGTCTTTGTGAATTCGCCTGTTTTAATAATAATAGTAATAATTTATTATTATTATTATTATTATTATTATTATTATTATTATTATTATTATTATTATTATTATTATTATTATTATTTATTATTGGCTTTCTGTCTTTGTGGATTAGCCTGTTCTTTCATCTGGCAATATTTCTTGCGCTTGCAACTGCGTTCTTAATAATAATAATAATAATTACTAAATATGGTAGAAATGTATGGGTGTAGGCGTCGATGATATTGGAGTGGGTATCGTTATTAGAGGTCGAGATGACATTATTGTGGCTGGGAGGGGTGTCACTGACAGTTGAGTGGACAGTTCAGTCGGATACTTTAATAACGTTGATAATAACAGTAATTATTCTAGTAATACTAATAATAATGGTATTGATGTTGATAATAGAGCAGATGATGATGAAGATATTATTTCCTCTATTTCTATTAGAAAATCATAAAGATGTGAAAAGAGTTTCCACCATTCGATATTTTGTTTTACCTTTAATTGAATGAAAAAGGTTCTCCGCGTTGTTGGGTTTGTCTGTAGATTATCTGTCTGTCTGTCTGTCTATCTGTATGTCTGTCTATCTGTCTATCTATCTATCTATAAATATATACTGTATATAGATATAAAAATGTGTATATATACATATATGTAAATTACATCTCATGTGTATATAATAAAATTAAATACTCTCCAAAGGGTGCACAGTATAGAAATAGCCTTGACGAATAATAATTTTTTCTCAGTAGCTCTTATAAACAAAACTTTGATATAAGCTCAAAGCTTTTGTCGTTTTTAAAGGATACTGTTGGAAAATGACAACATGCCAGCTTGGTCTGATATACAAGCTGCAATTGTTGCCACTACCACTTCAGCAACTGTGTGGATATTTGCCGATTATCCTTATCATTTTATCTCGTGTATCTAGATTTTGTGTATTATATTGTCTCTGCTTTGTATTATCCATGTATATGGCCCTGAGCCGAAATAAAGATTATTATTATTATGACTGAAAGGCAACAAAGCGAATGGGGCTGTTCTAGATTGTATGTTTTATATTGTCTCTGCTTTGTATAATCCATGTATATGACCCTGAGCTGAAATAAATATTATTATTATTATTATTGTTATCATCATTATTATTATTATTATTACGAGGACTGAAAGGCAACAAAGCGAATGGGGCTTTCCTAGATTGTGTTTTATATTGTCTCTACCTTGTAGTATTATTATTATAATTATTATTATTATTATTATTATTATTATTATTATTATTATTATTATTACGAGGACCGAAGGACAACAAAGCGAATGGGGCTTTCCTAGATTGTGTTTTATATTGTCTCTACCTTGTATAATCCATGTATGTATATGGCTCTGAGCTGAAAAGATTATTATTATTATTATTATTATTATTATTATTATTATTATTATTATTATTATTACGAGGACTGAAAGGCAACAAAGCGAAGGGGCTTTAAACAGAAAGTTTTTTTTTCCAAAGGAGCAAACAGAACAATCCCTGTTTTCCATCTTCTCTTGACGCCTTTTACTCTCGTCCCTCTTTTGCCTCTTCGATTCTTCAAAGAGGATCTGTCACTCAGCTGTCCAGATTAGAAAAGCCCGGCCTAACCCCTCCCCCTCTCCCCTACCCCTCTCCCCTACCCCTCAAATCAGCCCACCAACCAGGGTCCCTCCTCCTCCCCCTCCTCCACCGGTTCTTATGCCATTCCTTAAGCGATCACGCCTTGTAAACAAACATGCGCTTCAAGAGGGCGTGTCCACTACTTTGTCTCGTTCTTTTTTCTTCTTCTTCTTCTTTTCGTCCTCCTCCTCCTCCTCCTCCTCCTCCTCCTCCCATCTTCATCTCATGAGGAGCGCCGGCCGCCCGCGATGAATGACGCCCCTGTGTAACTGTAGTGAGCCAACCCAATTTATACCGCGAAGTCTCAGAAAGACGGTTTCCTGTTGTCACTTGAGAAACTACCTCGCGGACGAAGCGCCCCGAGACACAAAGGGCGGGAAGCCGGCTCTCGCGGCCGGCTACAAAATGGCTCCTGGGGCCATGCTGAGCAAGGGCGATTTTCCGCCCGCCGGAGGCCCGTGGGGCTTCCGCGCCTCTCGGGGCTCGTCACACTCAATGGAAATTTGCGTTTCAACTTCGTATGCCGCCGCGAGGGAAGGCTAAACATGTGGCATTCGACTCCATCAGGAGCTGGCCACTTTAGACCTTGTTATTAGGCGCATTAAAGCTCCCAGTTGCTGCCGATATCGGTCTGGTGCTTCCCTGCGGCGCTTTTTATTATCTTTTTTTTTTATTTTCTCTGGTTCTCGTTCGCCATTTTTGAATGCAAAGACCTCTAAGAAAAGGGCCATAGGAAGGGCGACGACACGGGGAAGAAGGTGTAAGGAGAAGGAGGAGGCTACTTGGATATGGCTTGTAAGATGCAGTGGTCGCCTTCTTTACTTCTTCATTCTTATTTATCTTGTTTTTTTAATTCCTCAGTTTTTTCATTTATTCTTTCATTCCATTTTCTTCGTCCTTGCGTAGACCGTGCATTGACAAGACCAGTCTTTTGTAGATAGTAGTCGCCTTTATAATAGCAGTGAAGATAATAGTTGAAATTACATTTATTCTTCTCAATCATGTGTAGCAATCCTTAATCTTCCTTTCCCTATTACCACACCATCTCTCTCTCTCTCTCTCTCTCTCTCTCTCTCCCCTAGTGTGTCACTCCTCCCCCCCTTCCCCCCCCCCTCATCTGTCGTCAAGAGTAAGTAGTCGTGGATGCTAATAGATTCATTAGTTGATATTATCCCCGCCGAGGCCCTGACAGTTACTGTACTTGCCCTGCTGTTTCGGTCGCTTTGGCGTCTTATTTATTCACTTATTTGTAAATTTGTTTATTTATATATTTACTTCTTTAGTTGTTTTTGTCTGTATGTTTGTTTTCAGTATGTTGTTTGGTATCTTGGTCGCTTGTCCTCGCTAATTTTTATATTTTCGTATTTATTTACGTTTGCTGACGACGCAGCTAAGCCTTATAATTTGATTATTGCCAGAAGAGGTTCATCCTCGATTGAGAAATTAAGATCTGAATACACCACCAGCGACCTCTCTTAAGAGTGGTAGTGCCGTCGGTGCACCTCAGGCGGTGCACTGTAGGCATTGCTAAAGGTTCTTTGCAGCATCCCTTCGGCCCCTAGTTTTAAACCCTGCCATATTCCTTTTACTGTACTTCCATTCATATTCTTTTCGCTCTCCTAAAAATTGTTTCATAGTGCAACTGAGAGGTTTTCCTCCTCTTACGCCTTTAAATCTTTCTTTACTCTTAATTGCCCTTTCAGCGCTGAATGACCTCATAGGTCCCAGCGCTCTTGCTTTTGTCTAAATTTTAAACTCCAATTCCAGTCCCTATACCAGCAGCCATTATCTTACTTTTCTCTGAAATCATACATTGCAAAGGGGAAAAGGCTTTGCGCTGTATGGCATAACTCGGAGATAAAGCATTGGGCTCGCTTTGCAAGGTTCGTGGCTTGATCCTGGCAGGATTTCACTAGTTTGCCCAAATGTGAATGGGTAGACTACGAGCCTCAGCTGTGAGTTAAAAGAAAGGGCACTGGCGAGCAGTCTCATCTCCCCTCCTGTGAACCTGAAGGCTAACGCCTTTGTCACCCTCAATAGGAATAAGGATTGTTGTGGACGTTATATATATATATATATATATATATATATATATATATATATATATATATATATATATATATATATATGTAATGTGTCTGTGTAAGTGTGCAGTATATATATATATGTAGTATAATCCATGGAAGCGTACCCTCTAGACCCTAGGGAATGGTTGTGTATCCCTTGGTGAACGAAGTGCCTCCTAAGCGGCAGATGAGCCACTTCATATGAGGCTAATAGCAATCACAATCCCGTTCCCATAGAATATCAGAAAATAGAGCAATCTCGCCGGCCCTGCGCGATGTAAAAGGCACCTTATGGCCGGGGACAAAGGGTTTACAGCCACTATGCCCTGCATTTATTTACTGTACCTTCATTCATATTCTCTCTCGTCTGTCATACTTTCCACCCTCCTCTAACAATTATTTCATAGTGCAACTGCGAGGTTTTCCTCCTGTTACACCTTCGTATCCTTTTACTCTCGATTTCCCTTTCAGTGCTGAATGACCTCGTAGATCCCAGCACTTGGCCTTCGGCCTAAATTGTGTATATTCTATTCTTCTCGGCATCCAGGGACTGAGAGAGTGCTTGTGAGATAGAGGCTATGGCTGCTGTTGACCGTTCTGCGTAGCTGTGTGAAGAGGCTAGTGCTGAGGAGGTTTTCTGTACAGGAGGTTCATCCACGAGTCAGAAGTTTGAAGTTGCTTGCGTTAGCGATGGCGGCCTTGTCTTTCCTGAGGGAAAATAAAAATGGGATGGGTGGGGGAGGAGTGCCTCAAGGAGTAACGCTGATGTCACATTCATAATTTTAATTGCTGAATAAAGTTTAGTGATTAGTATTTATTTGGATCCTTTGTACCTTCTGTATTCATTTTCCCTTTTTTTTTTCTTTCGACTATATAACTAAATTCCAGAGTGAAACTTTGCACTTACATATTTAATCTTTTTAGCACTCTGCCCTCGTTGTAATCCATTACCGCTTGCACCAAGTTGTTAAGGTCTGTTGCAAGTTTCTAGTGGGCCCTTTATTTTTGCGTAAGATTGGCCCCCCCCTCTCTTTTATCCGGGGTTTGGACCTCTA
This sequence comes from Macrobrachium rosenbergii, assembly GCF_040412425.1. Classification (NCBI taxonomy): domain Eukaryota; kingdom Metazoa; phylum Arthropoda; class Malacostraca; order Decapoda; family Palaemonidae; genus Macrobrachium; species Macrobrachium rosenbergii. The sequence goes on along the minus strand of NC_089796.1, from coordinate 11,214,027 downwards.
GGTGTGTATAGTCAGAGTGAGGTGGTGCTTTACATTCAAAGATCTCGTTGATGGAAACTCATATTTCGTGGCTAAGGAAGAAAGGAAGTGAAAAGTCTTATATATGCATATATATATATATATATATATATATATATTACACATAGATGTATATATATATATTTATTTATTTATATATTTATATATATTGCCCATACTTATATATATATTTATATTATATATATATACATATATATATATGTATATATATATATGTGTATATTCATATGCTCAGCTGCTTACTAGTGTCTGGTTCTACTTTGCTTATTCAACTTGCACATTTGTTATTTATATTTGCGTATTCTTGGGTACATTCCTATTTTTCACATTTGCTTATATCAGATACGGCACGTTAAAATAGTAGGGTGCTTTTATTTATGTATGGATGACTTGCAATAAAATCTGTTATTATTATTATTATTATTATTATTCCTAGTAGTAGTAGTAGTAGTCTCAACAACAAAGGAATCTAGGACTCGAAGTCCCTCGCATACATTTTGTATTTTCTCAGCCGCGTATTTAATTCGTGGATTGAGCTGTTTATTTTTACTACTTGCTTATTTTTCTCATTTGCCTAATCGTCCATCTGATACAATTCAAGGCAGCTTTTGCTCTCTTGACAGAAGTAGGACGCATCTTGATGCGACTCATGTTTACATTTGAAACCTTTCTTTAAGGGAATGCTGGTCATTTTTAGTTTGCTGTCAAAGAAAACTATTGAGGTGGCTTTTTGTCTGTCCGTCCGCCCTCAGATCTTAAAAACTACTAAGGCTAGAGGTCTGCAAATTGGTAAGTAGACCATCCACCCTACGATCATCAAACATACCAAATTGCAGCCCTCTAGCCTCAGTACTTTTTATTTTATTTAAGGTTAAATTTAGCTATTATCGTGCTCCTGGAACAGCTATGTGTTAACAACACAGGCCACCACCGGGCTGTGGGTGAAAGTTTCATGGTCCGTGGCTGAGAGTTTCATACAGCATTATACGCTGTACGGAAAACTCGCTTGCTTCGGCGCATTTTTTACTTGTTTTTTACCATTACTTCGCATTAAGTTCATTGGCTTCTTAAAATGCTATTTTCTTATGTACTTTACTGTGTGTGTGTTATTTTTTCAAATTTTGTCTTCATCGTTTGGTATGTGGAAATGGGATGTCATCATGAAGTTAAGTATACCTTAGTTCATCATTGTGAGGTAGGATAGTGATGAGAGTGGAATTCAGTATTCATTATGGAGACAGTACTTTAGGAAATGCGGGGAAGTATTTAATGAAGCTATAATAATAATAATAATAATAACAATAATAATAATAATAATGAGAGCATCTTCAGTTACATCTTGTGTATCTAAGATGTTTGATTATCATTATCATTAATCTCACAACAACAACAACAGCAATAATAATAATAATAATAATAATGAAAGCATCTTCAGTTACATCTTGTGTATCTAAGATGTTTGATTGTCATTATCCTTATCATTAATCTCACAACAACAACAAAACAACAGCAGTAATAATAATAATAATAATAATAATAATAATAATAATAATAATAATAATAATAATAATAATAATAATATCAACACTGTCCAGAAAACAAAAAGAAAATAAAATGCAATGTCGCTCTCGTGGTTTAAGTCACGTATTGTGGTGTCCGGGAGAAATTTCATTCTTTGTATTTTGGAATAATTTTGCAACCTGAGTTATTCGCAAATTTCGAGAATAAAAAAAAAAAAAGATTAAACCTTAACAAGCTGATTTAAAAAGGAAAAATGTTCGGTGGAAATTAAAAATGTTACTCCCTTTTTTTTTTTTGGTGTTGCAAACAAAATATTTTGTACAAAAAATGAGCATATTTTTCTGTAATTTTTTGTAATGTTTCTCATTAATTCAGTTTTGATCCGGTTCGGGGTTGATTCGAAATGTTGGAGGTAGGAAGAATTAAAAGTGAATAAGGTGAATTATTATTATTATTATTATTATTATTATTATTATTATTATTATTATTATTATTATTATTATTATTATATTGCTAAGTTTCAGAGGTCCTGTTGGACTGTGGAACAGTCTCCCTGAGGATGTCGTGCAGTTGGAACTTCAAAAGTTCAAGCGAAGATGCAATGCATTACTACCCTAATACTATTCTCCTCGCATTTTAATACATTTTTATCTATTTATTGTTTAT
>NC_089796.1:11196801-11201801 GCF_040412425.1 Macrobrachium rosenbergii | reverse complement strand
CAAAAAGAAGGTATACATTAGTGTGAGCTGGATAGGTTTCAAAAGGAAGGTATACATTAGTGCGAGCTGAATAGGTTTCAGAAGGAAGTTATACTTTAGTGTGAGCTGAATAGGTCTCAAAAAGAAGGCATACATTAATGTGAGCTGAATAGGTTTCAGAAGGAAGGTATAAGGAAGGTATACATTAGTGTGAGCTGAATGGGTTTCAGAAGGAGGTTATACATGAGCGGCAAAGCTAATAATTATACGTATTTTGCACTGTGGTTCATCCAAGATTTAGTAGCTTACGTGTGAATGTTGTTGTGATTGTTGTTTGTTATACTTGGTAGCCACCCCCTGTTAGAGGAAAAGACTTAGTAAAAATAAAATATAAAATATAAAAATTAACAATGAATACCAGCCAACGCTACTTCATCAGTTATTTGCATTATTTACTAGCTTAGTTTTGTCTAGTTGTTGCATAGGTCACCAGTCTCCCCTCAGTAGCGGGATACCCCGAGATCCAAACCTGGTGGTTAGTCGACTGTGGTGGGTCACAGCCAGGGTGCGGAAAGGAATTGGCTAGCACATTCATCCAAAAGCACTTAAATAACTGATAATTGAAAGGCCGTGTGAGTGAAGTTGAAACCCGCTTTGTCTCTGTTGGCTTAAGTGGTAAATATGTATTTGGTGGCTGGTCGACTGTAGTGGTTCGTAACCGAGAATGGGAGGGTAACACCTGGAGCACCCACTTAAAGGGAATTTTACGTATTTATATAATACATGTTTTATATATACAGTATATATATATATATATATTTGTATGTATTTATATATATACATCCATATATGTATATATATACTGTATATATGTATATCTATACTATTATATATATATATATATATATATATATATATATATATATATATATATATATATATATGTATATATATATATATATATATATATATATATATATATATATATATATATATATATATTATATGTAATATATATGTGTGTCTGTGTGTAATGAAGCCAAAGTAAACTTAGCGTCGTTTACGAAAACGTAATACCTTGTTATGTGTCCTTTGAGAAGGAAAACAAAGGATGAATTGCCCCAAATACGATCCCAAACAGGACCAGATGAGGTCAGCAAAAAGCTTTTATAATTAATAGGAATATAAACAAAACTTGCGACAACTAAAGGCACCAAATACTTTGGAATCATGTTTGATTATTTGTTATCTCCAAGCCTTTTTTTTCGAGTTATGTGAACACCCAAACAATAGATAGGCAACAAAGAAATCCTGATGATAGTTAGGCTCGGTACTTTTCTCTGCTGAGCTGGGAAATCAGCTTTTGTTGTTCTGATGCAACGGCTGCAAACCTATGCAAGGTTTCACTTAAAGACCATTTGATTTATTTTGATGTAGACAGAAAAATTATTTTGAAGACTTGCTTTTAAACAGCCTGCCTTTAGCCAGATACGGTTGTAAAGTTACAGGTTTTTTGCTTGAGATTATGTAGTGTGCATAATTTAGTAGAATAGTGTTTAACATTATTATTACGATTATTATGTTAATTAGAATTGTTCTTTCTCATTACTGTACTACATATTATTCTTACTTATAGTAACTTGAATGTTTCTTTTCAGGTGAGTGAAACAACTAGGCCAGCACTGTTCAACACTGAAGTTTTCAAGCAGATAACGTGAATGACATATCTTATGTTGTCTGGACTGTTGGGCGCGCGCGCGTGTGTGTGTGTGTGTGTGTGTGTGTGTGTGTGTGATGTGTTTCATGAATTCAAGCGAACAGCACGATCTTTTAAGCTCCTCTAAATTAACATTGAGCTTTGACAGAAAATTCATAAAGCACCCTCATTTGAGCTTTCAAAAAGGGCCACAGTTTTTAATTCTGTAAAATCTTGTTCTTTGAGTCTTGCTTAAGCTTTCGTAAAGTGCTCTCATTTGAACTTCAGCAAAGAATCGTAGTTAAGGATTCCACAACTGATGTCTGATCTTGAATTAAACTACTCCTATAAAGCTTGCTCACAAGAAGGTTCCTTAACGTACATCTCGTTTGAGCTTCCATGAAGCACCCCCTTTTGATGTTCCGTGAAATACTCTCGTTTGAGATTCCAAAGAGCAAGTATCGCATAAAGCATCCTCGTTTGAAGTCTTGTAAAGCACCTTCGTTTGAGGTTTTGTGGAGTACCGTCGTTTTGGTGTTTTGTAAAGCACTCTCGTTTGAGGTTTTTTTAAAGTACTTTTATTCTGAGGTTTTTGTGAGGCACCATTGTTTGTTTGAGGCTTCGTAAAACACCTTTGTTTCAGATTCTTTGACTCCACCCTCGTCTCAGTATTCTACCTAAAGTAGAGATAAATAGACGTAGCAAAAGATTACATTCATAAACATATTTCCATCTTCTCTCGAAAGCACATTTTATTTATTATTATTATTATTATTATTATTATTATTATTATTATTATTATTATTATTATTATTATTATTACTGCTGTTGTTGCCATTGTTGTCGCTTCCAGGACATGTGTACGTGGTTAATAAATGCCTAATTTGTTTATTGATGTACAAAGTTACCTGCTGTCTCAATAGTTTCATAGTTCCTCGTTGGAAGGGTGGGTATAATTCTCAGCCAGCACGCTGCTGGCCCAGCGTTCGATTCCCGACCGGGCCAATGAAGAATTAGAGGAATTTATTTCAGGTGATAGAAATTTTCATTTTCTCGTCATAATGTGGTTCGGTTCCACAATAAGCTGTAGATCCGTTGCTTGCTAGGTAACCAGTTGGTTCTTAGCCACGTAAAATAAATCTAATCCTTCGCCAGCCCTAGAGCTGTTAATCAGCTCAGTGGTCTGGTAAAACTAAGGTTATACTTTTTCAATAGTTTCATTCTTTATTTGGTGTGTCTTGTTCCATATTGTCATAGCTTATGTAGTTTTCAGAGACTTCCCTTGTCTCGCAAAGATGACAAGTGCTTTTGACAGAACTTGGTGTAATTTTCCTTAGGTTTTGATTCCTTAGAAAGGATTAATTTATTTGGCTAACATTCCTTCAAATACCTGTAGCTGTGACTTAATTAGATAAAATTGAAGGAATTAGCAGGAATACGTTTTGTTCCTTTTGTATGCTTGATGTTACATTACGATTGTTAGTTTTCATTTGAATCACTTTTAAAGAAGGTTTTAGTGAACTCAATCTAGAAATATAACATTTTCCTAATAAAACTCACACACACATATATATATATATATCTGTGTGTGTAATATGTGTGTATGTATATATATGTATGTATATATATATATATATATATATATATATATATATATATATATATATATATATATATATATATATATATATATATATATATGAATATAAGAGGCCCATAAACACTATTTAAACGTTGAAACCATATATTTCGCACTAGCTTCTGTGCCTCTGTTCACTGGTAGAATGGACAGGTGGCGCTAAATGGTAACAAAAACATAAAGGTGTGGCCCCAGGCCTCCGATGTTAGGAGTGGCGTTTCTTACAGAAGGAGGAGAATGACCAGCTTAGTGGTTTTGGCCTCATTAGCTCCGTTTGGCGATGGACCTGGCGGTCGCGTTTCGTGGGTCATCTTCTTCAGGAGGTTTGAGGATTAAGGTGTCGATATCATCCGATTTCCAATATCCTCCTGACAGGTTCATATTGTTGGTTTGATTGATGATAGCAGATTCCATCATCCTTCTTTTGTACGGACAGCTACTTTTGAAAACCAACTCCGCCCCACTCCAGTTAATGACATGCCCTGTATTTCTGATATGTAGGAAAATTCCCGAACTCTCCGAAGCGTAACGTACTGATCTTTTGTGCTCTGTTATTCTTTGCGAGAGCGATCTACCTGTCTCGCCTACGTAGATGTCCTGACAATTACTACACGGTATCTTGTAAACTCCGGCTTCTTCCCTTTTGTTATTTAAGTATACGTTAACGAGCGAACTCCCGATGGATTTGGGATAATGGAAAATGAAAGGATTGTTAGGCCTGAGTTGTTCAAGAGGCCTTTTGGATGTTTTCATCGTATGGAAGCTTTATTTTGTTGTTGAAATCTATTTGTCTGTTGTGAGTGGGACCTCTATAGTATATTTTATTCGCTTTGTTAATAGCCCTCTCGATAATGTGTGGTGGATATAGCAGTTGCGTTAGGTGTTGGCGGGTCGTGTTAAATTATTTATCAGGTACTCATTTGAACATATCCTAAGTCCTCTGAGGAGTAAGTTGCACCCTACCATGATTTTTACGGAGACGTCGTGGTAGGTTAAGAAATGAATGTAGGAGACAGCGAAGGTGGGTTTTCTATATACTGTAAATGACACCTGTTCTGTTTCTTATACCAGTACATCACTAGACAACAGTTTCCAATCCTTTTCCCATTCTGTTTTAGATTTATGGTCGGATTTAGCGAATTTAGCTTATTAAAAAATTCACCAAAGTCCCCGGCTGTATCCCCAGAAAGTAAAGATATCATCTACGTATCTAAGCCAGATCATATTGTGGGGCTTGATAGACGACAAAGTTGCTGTTTGAAATATTCCATGTACAAGTTTGCTAGAAGGGTGATAGGGGACTTCCCATTACAGCCAAATTTTTGTTTATAAAATTACCATTGAAAGAAAACACGTTGTTAGTTACACAGAGGTTGATAAGTTTTAAAGTTTTATCTATGCCAAGGAAAATGGTCTTCATATGGTTGTAATTCCTCCCCCTAAGAAAGACAACACGTCGGCAATCGGGACTTTAGTAACAATGACGTGTTGTCTTTCTTAGAGAGGAAGTTACAACCATATGAAGACCATTTTCCTCTTGGCATAGATAAAACTTTAAAACTTATCAACCTCTGTGTAACTAACAACGTGTTTTTTTCTTTCAATGGTAATTTTTGCAAACAAAAATTTGGCTGTAGCATGGAAGTCCCCTATCACCCCTTCTAGCAAACTTGTACATGGAATATT
>NC_089796.1:11174301-11191801 GCF_040412425.1 Macrobrachium rosenbergii | reverse complement strand
CAAAAAAGATGTGGTTAATTTCCTTTGTTCTGCATTCATGATATAAGAGTGGCATTCATTATCTTTATGTCACAACTACCATTTTGAGTTATCATATGCAAAGAAGCTGGTGCAGGTTCGTTTAATTCAATATAAAGTCCAGTAATTGTAAGGGGTACATGATTCTGCACAGATTTACTGTGGGTTGCTTATCATAGTAAGGTGCTGTGAGGTTCTGGAGGAAACAGTTTTAGATGTCGTTGTATATATATATATATATATATATATATATATATATATATATATGCTGTATATATTCTATATATATATGTATATAGACATACATTATATATATATATAATATACACGTATATGTATACATTATATATGTATATATACATAACTATATATATGTATAAATATACTGTATATATGCACACACCGTATGCATACAGCACACCTGAATAAACAAACAATAATGGTTACACACGCGCAGTCTCATACACACACACACACACACATACACGCGCTCACGCACGCATGCACACAGGCAGACGCAAGGCAAAATCGAATAGACACAAATGTAAAAGCAAAAGGCAGAAATTGAATTGGTGGCTGTACCTTTTGCAGCGCGGAGTCTCCGGGCATAGCTGTGTGGTGTTGGAGGGGTTGGGGGGGATTTCGGGATGTTGGGGGAGGGGGAGAGGTGTTAGCGGGGCTGGTGTACAACCGAAGGCCGTTCTGTACACGTACACCAGCGGCGGTGGTGCAATCCGGCGGGCGCTGTTCCACCATCAATTATATCTCTTCGGAAATCCATTTTGGATGCTAGGTTGCCCTGGTGCTGCCAATCCTAACCTACCACTTCCCCCTCCGCTCCCCCCTACCCCTGTACTCTTCCCCCCACCCCTTACCCCCTTCAACGAATCATTCCTGCATTCGCTCCTACTGCTCTTTCCGTCTCTTCCTTCTCCTCCTCCTCCACCTCCTCCTCCTCCTCCTAGCACCCCTTCCCTTTCCCCTCCCTCCTCCCCACCCCCTTTCACAAATGGCCATCCTATATCCGAATCCCAAAGTTTGTTAAAACCGAAACGTTCCGCCATAGGGCTGCTTTTTGATGTTGCCCGGCCAGAGATATAATATTTTTCAAACCCCCTTGAAAATAAAAATGCAGAAAAACCCGTATATAGAATGTATGACTGTGTGAAAAAATGGAAAAAACATGTCAAGAGAAACTTTTTCTATTTTATTTTATGTATCTTTTTACAGCTTTTATGTTTTCGCTTTTTTTTCATTTTTTTTTTCAAACTCCGGTTTTCGTTCCAAAAGAGGACCAGACATTATTCACTTTTATTTCCCATTGCTTACAGTTATCCAATAAAGGTCCAATTTCTCTCTGCGTATAACTATCCCGACGTCTCTGAATTCTTTCGCTTGCTTGTTTTAGTGGTAATTCTGTGCTTGATAAAAGTTTATATTTCAATGCTAGTTACTCGCAGGAAATTAAGGAGGCTGGTTCAGTTTTGATGGCGTTCATAATCTCTTGCGCGCATATTTTTCAGTTGAAGCGCGTGCGTGTATATATATATATATATATATATATATATATATATATATATATATATATATATATATATATATATATATATATATTATATATTATAATTTAATTACGAAACGTTGGAATAAACTATTGTGTAATCCATCTCATCGTATTCCTGGTCGGACCTTCTATGATAAATATGTAAATGTGTGTGTGTGAATATAGACTAATACATACATACATGTGTACACTTTCTTATTCATGTACACATTTATCATACATGCATGATGACCAAGTAGCTTATGAGAGAGGCGTCTTTCCATGTTTGGATATGTTTTCCACGAATTTCAAATTCTTTAATAGTCATAAAAGTGAAATTTCGCTACGTATCTCACAGGTTCGTAAAGTGGGCGCAGGAGTCACTAATAGATTGCGCATGTGTTAAGTTGCTAAGCATGTGTGTTTCATTTATCCAGTAGCAACTATTGCGCTATATATTCACGTATTGAGTGGCAGAGCGTCTCCTGTCAAAATGGTTTTGGGCTCAAGAAGCACCGGAGACTGGGAGCGTGAAATGGGCTTTGGACCTTTTGAGTAAAGATGACAAAATTAAAATATTGTTTGTTAAACAGATGCATTCCGTAAATCGTTGTAATTTTGAAAATGAGGTACAACCAGGTGACAATTCACGTGGGGTGCTTTTGAAAGTATGGTTACTGTGACGCGCAAAAATCCCTCCTCCTCCCCTCCTCCTCCTCCTCCTCCTCCTCCTCCTCCTCCTCCTCCTCCTCCTCCTCCTCCTCCTCCCTCCTCCTCCTCCTCCTCCTCCTCCTTTCTGTATTCCTTTGCTATATTTGAACAGACCGAACATTGTCCAGCATCACTGATATGAATATTACTATCAGAATAGCAGACATTCACCTACCTCTAGTAAGTACTATGTACAGTTTGTTGAAAGGTTCTAAAGATAGTTTGAGCAAATTTTTCTAAACTCAAGATGCCCTTAAACTTTGTGTATCTGGTTAAGATTACAACGCCCGAAAGCATTCAAGGGATGCAAATTTGGTAGTATATATTCTATCCAACACGGTTACTATAATAGTGTATTTATTTTGAAGGAATGCCAGGTCAATCAAAAATCGAAGGAAATAATTTCGTCAGTGAGCTTCCTTGAGTCTATACACACATGTTGTTCTCAAGCCGGATAAAAGAAGAGAATTTTAAAATACATTCTTGAAGAACCTTGCAACAAACCTTAGCAGTCTAGAGCACTCAGCAATGGGTCACAGGGGATCCCGAAGCTTCGGGGGTTATGAATAGTAAGTCAAGATGACTATCATAAAATTACTACCACTACTGAGTGGGTACATTCAGAAAGTAATAAGGCGGCTTGATATTAGTAAGGAATGATGCACGGAATCCAACTGTCATAGTTTGCATAGTTATTTGTTCATCGATTATTAGAAAAGTTACTTAGGTACTTAATTGTCTTCATTCTTATTTTGGCACTCGGAAGGAACCCGAATGAGTTCATCAACTCAAATTTCTTCAGTCATTTCAAGGGAAATTTTTGATGGCTGCTACTTCTTGTAATAGAGATATCGTCGACAATAAAAACGCTGTTTAGTAAGTCCCCAAAAAAAGGCCCATTTCTCAAAAAAAAAATAAATAAATAAATAAAAGAGAGAGCAGGCCTACCATCCGCCTCACCACCTCTTAAATTTTACAAGTTTGCTCTCATAAATGCAACCCGGTAAAAGAAGCCCATGTAACAATACAACAAACATATATTCACGGCCTTGTTTGCACAGTATTAATGGTGATTTGTAAACAGAGGACGGCAGTTTCTCTTCCCGGCTCTGCAGCTGTGAAAACACCGGTGAAGGATCACACCCCTTTCACTCCTAACCCCCCCACCACCCCGTCCCATACTCCATACTCTCCCTCCACTCCCATATTCTTTCCTTCTCTCCCTCTGCTTCTTTCTCTCTCTCTCTCTCTCTCTCTCTCTCGTTTTCTTGTCAACCACCCTCTCTACTTTCCATGTCAAATCTTTCTCCCCATAGTATATTAAAGAACTAGACTTGCTTTCTCTTCTCTTTCTCTCATAGGCAGCTGAATCTCTCTCTCTCTCTCTCTCTGACCACTTGATTGTCTCTTTTCTTTGTTCCCTACTACCTAAGCTATCTATTTTCCTGCACCTCTCTCTCTCTCTCTCTCTCTCTCTCTCTCTCTCTGTTTTCACCTTAGCACTTTAGCACTATATTCTCTTTAAATTTTTACCTCTTAGCACCTAACCTCTTTAGTTTGCTGGTTCTCTCTCTCTCACTATGTACCTTAATACCTAACTCCTCTGTCTCTCTCTCTCTCTCTCTCTCTCTCTCTCTCTCTCTCTCTCTCTCTCCCTCCATTTTTCCTTCCCTCTACGTCACCCAACGCTTCCTGGGCCCCTCTTTTCTTCCGTCGCCCCTCCACCGCTTCTCTTCCTCCTTCCCTCCCGAAAAATAACCGGGAGAGTGACACTTGGAAAAAGGGGGGGACAGTAAACTCGATGAAGTTCGGATGCGACAGATACGGGAAGACAAACGGTAGGAAAACACGCATAAGGGGAAGGTGTAGGGGATGGGGTTGCTGAAAAGCTCACGCAGTAGGGATAGTGGAGGGGGAGGTGCGGAAGGAGTATTCGCCCAAAGGGGGAAAAAGCTGACGCAAGCTCATGAGAGGAAGACCTCGCACGAGGGGAAAAAATGGGGAATATTCGTTTAAGGAGGGGGTTAAGTTCCCACAAGTATAAGAAGGGGGAAAGATCACATAGTGGGAAGGGGTAGGAGGGGATGGACACACGGGGGGAAAGAGGGGACAATTTCCCCACGGGGGAAGGCGAGGTAAAGCTTACAATCATGGGAACGGGGGAATGCTGACTCAGAAAGAATGAAGGGAGAAATTGTCAAAAGGGGAAGAAAGCTCAGAAAAGCCCACGCAAGGGGAAGAAAGTTCCGGAAACCCACGCGAGGGGAAGAAAGTGAGGAATGGTCAGTCAAAGGGGAAGCTCCTACAACTGGAAATGAGAGGAAAGCTTACACAGGGGAACGATGGGAAAATCCTTCATAGAGAGGAAACGGGTATTGTTTAGGTAGGCACAAGTGCACATCCGGAAGGTTCACCGTAAGGGGGTAGTGCCGTCAGTGCACCTCGTGCGGGGCACAGTAGGCGTTACTTAAGGTTCTTTGCAGTGTCCCCTAGCTGCAACCCCTTTCGTTCCTTTTACCGTACCTCCTTTCATATTCTTCTTTCATCTTACTTTCCACCCTCTCCTAAGAACTGATTCATAATGTAACTGCGATGTTTTCCTCTTGTTACACCTTTTAAACTTTTACTGTCAATTTCTATTTCAGCACTGAATGACCTCGTTAGTCCCAGTGCTAGGCTTTGGCCTAAATTCTATACTCAATTCAGTTAAACATCCGGAAGGCTAAGATACGGTTTTTCCTTGGGAATTTAAGAAGTAAGTGGTAGACACAAGGTAAGAGAGCTCACACAAGGGGGAAACGGATTTAGTTTTTATAGAAGGAACGTTTGGCCAAGTGATTCAGAAGACGTTATGGTTTTTATGGTAATTGTGCGTTAATGCTATTTGATTTAGAATGCGTGAATTTTAATTTTTTATATGTGTAAATTCTTACTCATCTAAAGTCCTTTAGTTTTCCTTTTAATTGTTTTTATATACTTTTTGATTTAGAATATTTTCCAATTTAATCGTGTCAGTACTGATTTGCAGTGCGGTGGAGCTTTTCATTTATTTGTATATCGGTACTAATTGACTTGAAATTCGATATAGTTTTTGTAATTTAGATTGCTTTCGTTTTTATGTGAATAGTTTGTTTATGCTATTTATTTTAGAGTATTTTTGTATATTTCTACTTGCATTTTAGAACTATTGGATTATTATAATTAAATTGGTAAAACAGTTTAATTTAGCATACTTAGTTTCGAGTACTATGTTTTTGCATGTCTAAAATTATTCATTTTAGATTTTAAATAATTTTAGTTGCGTCACAACTGCAGAATAGTTTATTACTGTTCCACCTTGATGTAGTAATCGACCTGTCTGTCCTATTGTCTGACTTTCTACCTTACCGTCCGCTAAGATGTAAATTATTTCTCTTTAAAGCACGCTCTGGAACTCACCTTCCGGCTCTCTTAATTGCATTATATCCTACCGTCTGTCCTACCTTGAAGGCTTGGCAATATAAGCACAAACGGTTGCTCGTTCCATCGGCTTCCGCATCTGGAAAAAATTGAAAAATAAACTGAAAAAAAAAACTATTTGACAGAATCGTTATCATCATTTTGGACCCTTTCAGTAGATGTTACAGTAGGAATGGAAAGTGGAGAAAAGGGAAAGTTTGTGTTCGTGGAAGACAGGACCAGTTAGCTCAAAGAAAGGCGTTTCGAAAGATTTAAGTGAGCGCAAAATCTCCATTACAGTAATATCTTTAAAAGATGAAAAGAAAATGAACGATGAATAGTGATCTGAATGATATGAAGCTGATTCAGCTTTATTGAAAATACAGTGAGATTATTGACAAAACTACTGGAGATCCAATCCGAAATCCGATTACTAGAGAATGATGCTCGTTAGGTAACTGGAGTCCAGTGAGAAGACAGTAGAGTTAAGTATAACTTAGTTTAACCAGACCACTGAGCTGATTCACAGCTCTCCTAGAGAGGGCTGGCCCGAAGGATTAGATTTTTTTTACGTGGCTAAGAACCAATTGGTTACCTAGCAACGGGACCTACAGCTTATTGTGGAATTCGAACCACATTATAGCGAGAAATGAATTTCTATCACCAGAAGTAAATTCCTCTTATTCTTCATTGGTCGGTCGGAGATTCGAACTCGTGGCCAGCAAAGTGCTAGCTGAGAACGGAACCCACTCTCCCAACGAGGAACTAAGGTCTGTAGGAAAACTCAGGGGAACTCATCTTACAACAGAAAAATTGATAATTCTCAATGTACTTCCTTTGAATAGGATGAATCTAAAGGTGTTATTATTATTATTATTATTATTATTATTATTATTATTATTATTATTATTATTATAGATGAAACCTATTCAGTTGGAACAAGCCCACGGGTCCATCGACTTGAAATTCAAGCTTTCAAAGAATGTTTTGGTTTCAGCCTCCCACTGCAGACCCCAAACTGCAGCAGTAACTGATCATGATACAGAGCCAATGATTTTCCATCACCCTGAGGGAGGCGCGAACTCATGACATCTGAGTGGCATACCAAGACACTAACCACTATGCCAGCGACCAGTGAAACAATATTTAGACGGAAGGAACGAAGAAACCCTTTACCAGCCAAGGCAGAGAGGACGTGAAACGTTAGTCATACTTGAAAAGTTCCACACTGGACGGGTTGGTATCGTTCTCGGCTAGCATTCTGCTGGGCCCGCGTTCGATTCTCCGACCGGCCAATGAAGAATTAGAGAAATACATTTCTGGTGATAGAAATTCATTTCTCGTTATAATGTGGTTCGGATTCCACAATAAGCTGTAGGTCCCGTTGATAGCCACTTAAAATAAATCTAATCCTTCGGGCCAGCCCTAGGAGAGCTGTTAATCAGCTCAGTGGTCTGGTTAAACTAAGGTATACTTAACTTTCAGTCATACTTGACTAGCGAAGAGCATTGATAGCAGTACCAGCAGGGTCAAACTAGGTAATGTGGGCAAGTCACTGGTCGTACAGGTGGGAGAAGGACCTCAATACCAACGTCAGGAGGGAGAAGGTAGACAAAGACCCTATGAATACTCGAGACTCCCCCATTGGCGGGTTAGTGCCGTCAGTGCACCTCACGTGGTGCACTGTAGGCATTACTTAAGGGTCTTTGCTGCGTCCCTTCGGACCCTAGCCGCAACTTCTTTCATTCCTTTTACTGTACCTCTGTTCATATTTTCTTTCTTCCACCTTACTTTCCACCCTCTCCTAACAAGTTTGACAGTGCAGCTACGAGGTTTTCCTCCTGTTACCACTTTACAAGTCTCTTTCTGTCAATTTCCCTTCCAGCGCCGGATGACCTCATAGGTCCTACCACTTGGCCTTTGGCCTGAATTCTTTATTCTAATCTATAAATACACGGGATGCGAGGAACCATTATACTAGCATCAACAGGGTCAAGGTGGATAAAGACTATTTATACAGAAGGGCAAAACCTCTGTACCAATTCCTGTAGGGTCAACCAAGACAAAGTGGACAAAGGGATTACCCGTACAGGAGGGTGGAAGAACCTGAACACCAGCACCAGGAGGGTCAATTTGGACTTACAAGCCATTCGTGTAAATGGAAATGAGAACTTTAATACGAAAATCCGGCAGGGTCAACCACTGAAGTGGATAATAACCCAATGTGAATGATGCTCTTCTTTGTTCCCCAAGACCCTTGTTGCTTTAGATGTAAATATAGATTTTGCTGTTAGTGCTGTTTTTGTTGATGGGAATATTTCGGTTTTTGTTGCTGCAAATATTTCGGTTTCTGTTGCTGCGAATATTTATGTTTTTATTACTGGCATATTTGTGTTTATGTTGATGCGAATATTTCTGTTTTTATTGCTGGAATATTTGTGTTTATGTTGATGCGAATATTTCTGATTTTGTTGCTGAGAATATTTCTGTTAATATTGCTGCGAATGTTTCTGTTTTTGTTGCTGTGAATATTTCTGTTTTTATTGCTGCGAATATTTCTGTCAAAGTTGGTGTGACTGTATTTGCTTTTATTGTCGTGACTTTTTGTTTCCAACTTAACTTTTTTGCCAGCTTTCATGACTTTATGTCGTTGTCGTCTTGACTGTTTTTGTTGTTGGGAGCAAATCGACCCAGATGAATCACGACCATAAAGTGCCGGCAAGCAGCCTCCTCCTCTGAGGAGACACCCTGATAATCTCGCAAGTGTCAAGTGCGGCAGAGTCATTCCTCGCAAGTGTCAAGAGCGAAGTCGTAAGACACCCAATTTAATAGCCCGCGAGCGAGGTCCATATCGAGGGCCTTGAGAGCCGAAAACTGGCGAATAAATCACGGCTTCATCTGCATTCGGCGGCATCAGGGAGAACATAAACATTAGGGATATTTTAAAGAGGTAAATAAACAACAGGTTTTCGCGTACTTACGAGCGTACAAACACGCCAACATATGGGCTCGCTGGCATGCGACACAGTAGTGGCTAACAAAATGACGCAGAGGGAGTGGATATGTGCTATTTACATGAGAGGACCCAGACTCATGCCACATGTTTGCTCTCTCTCTCTTTGGGTAATTAATTCACATATTGTTTTATTTTTCTGCTGCCATTGCAACAATAATACTTTCTCTCTCTCTCTCTCTCTCTCTCTCTTGCACTTAATTTAATCACATATTGTTTTTATTTTCTCGGCTGCCTTTGCACACACACTTTCTCTCAGGTTATTCAATCATAAATTGTCTTTATTTTTCTCTGATGTCTACACACACGCATGCCTCTCTCTCTCTCTGTGGTAAAATTTAATCCATATATTGCCTGTATTTTCTCTGATGTCTTTTTGCACACACACACACATGCTCTCTCTAATTAGGTAATTTAATTCACATATTGTCTTTATTTTTTCCGATATTTTTAAAGGGCAATGAAAGTTGATGCACCCTAAATCAGGAGTGGCTGTTAGGGTAATGTGCCGTGCACCATCACCTTATTATTATTGTTGTTGTTTTGAATTTTTTCCATGTTTGTAGATCTGTACTTTTTTCTGACTTGTTGAAGTGACTATTTGTGTTTATATATTGCCCTCCTTCTCTTTGCTTTGGTTTTTATCTTTAGTACTTGTGGAAATTGTACTTTTTTTTTTTATATTTTTTTTTACTTCTTATACCGAGTTAAAGGGCGTTTAGGTTCGCTCATTATGATGATGAGTGTATGCTGAATAATAATAATAATAAACCATAATGATAATAATAATAATAATGTTGTTAATTATGATTCTCTCATTCGAGGATATATGAAATCATAGTAAAGTTATGGCAATTTAAAACTTAAAAATAGATTTTTAAGTCTTTCCTCTGGAAAATTAGTCAGTGACAAATCAGTCTCGTATCGAAAGATCTGAAGGAAGAGACAGACAGATCTTTTGAAAGAGGAAGAGTTATGGGGTTTTAGAAAACTTGCATTTACGGCATTTTGGCTGGAATGAACTTTTATTTACTTATAAATGTTTTTTTTATTTGTATATTTTATTTTTAATTATTTTCCTTTATTTATTTTTTATTTTTTATTTCTCTGTTTTTAATTGTTTGTATTTTTCTTTATTTGATTTATATTTTTCTTAATTTTTATTTATTTAATTTATTTATTTTATATTTTTGTTACTTTTATAATTGTTTGTTTTTGTATTTTTTTTTTTTATTTTTTATTTATCTTAATTTTTTGCTTGATTTTAAGGTATTTTCAGTATTTTCAGTAATTTTCAGTAATTTTATTTATTTTGTTTTTCTTAAATAACGACGGTATGCCTGTCTGAAATAACAAAGGTGTGCTTATTTGTCAGAACCGATATATGGTATGCTTATCAGAATTAGGTGTATGACTTTCTATTTTTGCTTAGCGTAAATGTAATAGGTTTTCAGGTTGAGTGCTTCTCTGCCCAAGATATCCCCAGCCCAGCCCCTGTCCTCCATCAACACCTCATCCTGTTTATTACTACAATAACGCCCGTTCAGGGACCTCAACTTAGGGGTCGTCTGTACTTATCAGCTGCGATGTTATAATCGTTTGTTACTATGCTACCATTATCGATGTGATACGTTTTAGTTTTCTGTCAAAAAAACTATTGAGATGGCTTGTTGTCTGTCCGTTCGCCCTCAGATCTTAAAAACTACTGAGGCTAGAGGGCTGCAAATTGGGCGTTGATCATCCACCTCCAGTCAAACAAAAATTAAATCTTGCAACCCTCTAGCCTCAGTAGTTTTGATTTTATTTATGGTTAAAATTAGCCATGATCGTGCCTTTGGCACTGCTATAGGTGCCAACAACACAGGCCACCACCGGGCCGTGGCTGAGAGTTTCATGGGCCGTGGCTGAAAGTCTCACACAGGATTATAAGTTGTACAGAAGACTCGATTGCGCCGAAGAAACTTCGGTGCATTTTAGCGCCGTCAGTTCATCTCACATGGTGCACTGTGGGCATCTTAAGGGTCTTTCCAGCGTCCCTTCGACCCCTAGCTTAAACCTCTCATTTCTTTTACTGTAACTCCGTTCATATTCTCTTTCTTCCATCTGACTTTCCACCCTCTCTAACAATTGTTTCCTAGTGCAACTTCGAGGTTTTCCTCCTGTTACACCTTTCGAACCTTCTTACAGTCATTTTCCCTTTCAGTGCTGAGTGGCCTCATAGGTCCCAGCGCTTGGCCTTTGGCCTAAATTCTATATTCCGGTCCGTTCCAAGTGTCTGTTAAGTTGAGGTGCTACTGTATTAAGGCCGCCACTAATGCTAAGTTATACCTGCGCAGTTATACCTACTCAGGTGGCCTGCGCAGGCAAAACTGAACCCCCTAACGTTCAGTTATACCTGCACAGTTGGCCAGCGCAGGCGAAACTGAACCCCTAACGTTCAGTTATATCTGCAGTTGGCTTGCGCAGGCAAAACTGAACCCCCTAACGTTCAGTTATATCTGCAGTTGGCTTGCGCAGGCAAAACTGAACCCCCTAACGTTCAGTTATGCCTGCAGGCACAACTGAACGTTAGTGGGTTCAGTTTTGGCTGTGCAGGCATAACTGTGCAGGTATAACTGAGCGTTAGTGGCGGCCTTTATACTATTCACCCACTTTGGCTCTAAATTATTGTTTTTAAATACTTCTGAGGTTCATCATTTCCTGACAGATTTAACGATGACGTTAGAGCACACGGAAGCATGCCAGTCCCAGGTCCGGATAAAAGAGAAGGGCTCAGTCTCAGGGTTAGCGTCCCTGCCTCGTGAAAATCGTAACTTGAGTCAAATTTAGACACGAAACAAAAGAGTCTGTTGGTTAAAAAGAAGCTACGAAGCCAACCGAGCAACAAAGTATAGTAAAATGTGTGGGTACAAATTCTTATATTATTAGAGAAGTTTGCCGCTTTGTCTGAGATTTAAATGGTTTCTCTGCCATGCCAAATTGGTCTTAAAAAAAAAAAAAGTATTCAGGAAATCCGAATATTAAACTAATGATGCTAGTTTTTCCACTGAAACGTCTCATATATGTCTTAAATTGTTCGTTTTCCTTCATTTTTTTTTTAATTCCATTCGTCTATTTTCATTTTAGTTCTTTTTACATGTCATTTCACCTCCCATGTTGTATTACATTGTATATTTTCTTAGAATATTACAGTTCCCTAAAAATAATTTCGGCGAAAAGACCTTTATGTTTCTTTGAATGAGCAAGATTTTAGTAATTAAAAAAAAAAGCTATCATTTTTCGGCGAATGAGCTGCGTGACGTAGGCGGAGACAGATGTTGAGCTTACATTTCAAACACACTCAGGGAACGCTTTTATCACTCTCGCACGAGAGAGAGAGAGAGAGAGAGAGAGAGAGAGAGAGAGAGAGAGAGAGGGGTGGGGGGTCAGAAATTGCGATCGTGGTACTGAGAGTCATATTAGTTATGCAGATTTTAAAGGTTATTATTATTATTATTATTATTATTATTATTATTATTATTATTATTATTATTATTATTTCATCTATTTGTCGCATAACTCCAGTGTACAAATTTGACTAAACATACAGACAATTCTTGTGTAAGAAAACAGAACATATGGGTAAGTAATATGGCACTATTGAAGATGAAAAGGAAAAGACTGGAGAGAGAAAGAAGATAAGGGATATTGAAAACAAACAGAAATGCAACGGAAAGTTTATTACTAAAAAAATATAAAGTAATAAGTAGAATAACATTCGGAAGACGAATTAAAAGATAACAAGAATCTTTAGGCGGAAGATAAGGGAATATTATGAATAAACAGAAATGCAGCGCCAAGTGCAGTAAACACCGCCCCCCCCACCCCACCCCCCAAAAGGGGACATGGGGAGAAGTACTCCATAAATGAAGAGAACTGTGGTGATAAAAGTAAATTCAAAGAATATAGGGCAAGGCGGAAGGCAATCAAAGGATACCGAAAATGAACAAAAAATTAACAGTAACGGTTACGGGAGTTTATATGCCATCGGCTTCTGGCATTCATTTGTGGTCACCCATCCAGGTATTGACTCCTGATTACCCATCCAGGTATTGACGCCTGATTTTTCACCTTTCTGCCAGTAGGCTTTGGGAGGCTGAAGGAAAGCCCAAGGGTGAGGGTGATCGATGCAAGTAGATGATTAGTAAAACACCCATGTATTTATGGGCGTCACTTCTGTGTGTAAAACTGCTGCCAAGGGGGCTTTGCTTCCCCTAGTTTATCTATGGATGAAGGGATCTATCTATCTATCTATCTATCTGTCTGTCTGTCTGTCTGTCTCTCTATCTATCTATCTATCTACCAACCCATATGTAAACACTTAGTGTATGTATGTATGTATGTAGGTATTTATCTATCTGTCTTATCTAACTACCAACTCATATACTGTGTATATATATATATATATATATATATATATATATATATATATATATATATATATATATATATATATATATATATATATATATATATATATATATATATATTAATTCTTCTGTATACATACAAATGTGTGTGGATGCATTTGTTGTGCTGTGCATGTGAGTGTTTGTGTATGGTCCACATTTGTGTAGACGTGTGTGTGTGTGTGTGTTTTAAGTGTACAGTATGTATGCATGCATGTATGTATCGTATATTATATGAGTATGTTTTCACATCGTCTCAATTCTTCAATCCTCATCATCCATCTTCCTTTTTTAGCTCGCTATATCATTCCTTACCTCCAACCTTCTTACTGCCTCCTCCTCCTCCTCCTCCTCTTTCTCTTCCTCCTCCCTCTTCCTCCCTCCCATCTCCCTCCCTCGCTGTATCATTCCTTACCTCCAGCCCTCTTACCCCTTCCTCTTCCTCCTCCTCCTACCTACTTACCTACCTACCTACCTACCTACCCACCCACCCCCTTCTCCCCGCCTCCTCCCTTCCCCCTCCCCCTCATAAAAGCGGCACTCATAAAAGCGTTTCATATAAATGAGTTCATCACGGAATAAACGAGGCAGGTCTTCAGGATCAACGGGAAGGAATAGGTAAAGGCGACGTGTTAACGTATTAGTGACAGCCGAGTGTGGGGGAGAGGTGAGGGAGAGGAGGGTGAGAGGGGAGAGAGAGGGACGACAAAAAAAGGAAAAAAAAAATAGCAAGAGTCACAGACGTTAAGAAAGAGAAGGGATAGAGAGAGAGAGACACTCACAAGAAGCAAATGACGTTAAAAACACCATTAGTACTTGCTCGTTCCGGGCTGTAGTTTACAACACCCTTCTTATAATAAAATTTAAAGGGGACTAGTTTACGAGAGAGAGAGAGAGAGAGAGAGAGAGACTGGCACTGGGACAAACAAGCTGACGCTTATATAGGTACAGTGCCAGATCGATACTCGCATATAGACGTGTTGACAGATAAAGACCTAAAACAGTGTAATTCTCTATCAGTCTGTTAGATTCTGACAGCTGCAGATCTTAACAGACAGGCAGTGTTGATTTATAGCTCTGTGTGGACGGGAGATTAACTGACAGACAAGATTCCACATCGTTATCAGGCCTTTATCTGTCACAGTATTTAATACAGTAATGTACAATTTCTCCCTAAAAATGGAAAATGATATAGGGCATGACCTTTGTTATTGTGACGCCTACATCTGTTACCCTAGAATTGCCATATGTCCCCTTTTTTCGTGAAATAGTTTAATTCTAGATTCTTGAAGTTTCTTGTCGCGTAACCGTGACGGATTTTTTTTTTTACGCTTTTATTCAACGTAGACAAAGCTCATTTGCAATAAATCTCGAGATGAACAACAATTTTCGTTGCATGCGATGTTTTTATTGCCAAGAATGTCCATAGTTTTCCTTGAACATCAGCGAGCATCCCAAATATGCCCAGATTTCTAACAATATCGCGGTCTTGTTTCCCCTCTTCAGCGCAATGGCCTCTCTCTCTCTCTCTCTCTCTGTTCCTCCTTAGAATAATTCTCCTCCTTTCGTCAGATGTCAACTTCTTGTCCGGCCCAGGCGGGAGTGCCTTCATCATCCTCCTCCTCCTCCTCTTCCTCCTCTCACCTGTTGAAACACTTAATATATTGCTCTTACTTTAGAGTCACAGATCTCGACTGATAAATCATCTGACGATGAATCCCAGAGGACGTCGCATTCTGGCCCCAACGCCCACCCCGCCGTAGGGGCCATTTCCCCCGGGCAAAGACACGGCGGAGCCGCCCTTATCGGACGGGGTCGCTTAGGCGCGTCGCAAATCGCATCCCGTTTTCTCATTTCACGGCGGTGATTAAAGTAGTTGGTTTTATGGAGTTAACATGTTTTTCGTCTAAATGGTTTAAGTTCGTAAACTGGTTTCCATCTTGCAGTAAACTCCCATCTGTCAGGCGATGTTTAAATGGGGGAAAGTGGGAAAGTCACCCACCTATATTAAGTGCCAGTCCGCGTAAGTAGGCGGATCGCTTCTGTCCGCATGTGTGTGTGTTTGTGTGTTTAGGTGTATATATACACTGAGGGTTGCAGAAGAAAACATCTTATTTTTTTTTAATTAGGTTTCAATTTATCGAGTAGTAATAAATTCTTACTTGGTTCGTAAAAGGGACACGGTGTTGGGCGTGTTTTTATATTCTGTAGTAAAACATGTCAGGGCAAGAGCCGTAAGATGAGTATAAAGGAGCTGTTACTAAAAGTGAAATTAGAAAAAGTTTAATTTCATTTATATATATGTATATATATATATATATATATATATATATATATATATATATATATATATATTATATATATATATATATTATATATATATATATATATATAGTATGTTATTATATATAAGTGTGTATACACATATATCCATATATGTATATAATGTACATATATATATATATATATATATATAGGTATATATATATATATGTATGAATATATATTATATATCATCATATATATGTATAGCATACATACATATATACATTATATATATGTGTGTGTGTCTGTATGTATGTATGATAAAAGAGAGAAATACAAGCCACTAAACTGAAATGAAAATGACGAACGGCGCTTATAAATGCGTCTGTTTACGGTCGGCAAAACCTATATTATCTTTTTCAGGCATCTCGATCAAACGTTTTTGAACACGTAGCGCTCCTCCCGCAAGAGACGGTCCCATCCATTATGGCGGCGGCCTTTCCACCTTGATACTTCGACAAATCACGATGTCCGCGTTTATGCGAAGCCCTTCCTCTCGGGAGATGGATTCTTATTAGCTCGTGAGGATAATGGCCTCGTTTATCACGCCCGAATTACTCAGCTTTTGAAGATGAAGCAGGAGGGGGAGGAGAAGGTAGGTGAGGGTTTTTCATGCGAGGTCGTCTTAGACGTCAGTAAATATTATTCACGAGCTTGCTGGCGCGCGCTACGCGCGCTGGAACTCGGCGCTGCTGTCTCCCCTACCCTCCAGATCCCCTACCTACCCCGCCCTATCCGGGGCGGATTGACAGGTTTGCAGGAGGAGAGTGAATGTATCCCATACCCTCCCGTTCCCCTACCTACCCCTCCCCCACATGGGCGGACAAACCGGTTTGCAGGGGGTGAGTGACTGTGTCATGTCTCCACTACTGTCACCTGGGGGAGGACAAACAAGATCCACTCAGATATTATTATAGATTGGCCCGAGACTCCTGAGGGGGAACTCCGCCTACAGTTTACCTGACGCAGTGCGGTTTATGCAGTTTTTAAACTTTCCTACAACGTCACTTTTATGTCTCAGGAGCAGTTCTCTCTGCCTTTTAACTTTCGTTCTTACTGGTATCTTTAACTTGTCTGTCCAACTGCTTTAACTTTTCGGTTTATGCAGTTTTTAAACTTTCCTACAACGTCACTTTTATGTCTCAGGAGCAGTTCTCTCTGCCTTTTAACTTTCGTTCTTACTGGTATCTTTAACTTGTCTGTCCAACTGCTTTAACTTTTCGGCCCTCATTCAAGAACAAATCCATCCGACCAGGCCTAGTAGAGTTTCGACACTGGTACTCTAACTTATAAATATTGCTCGTACCTACATAACTCTCTCTCTCTCTCTCTCTCTCTCTCTCTCTCTCTCTCTCTCTCTCTCTCTCTCTCTCTCTCTCTAAAATCTGTCTTAAAGTAAGGTAATGAATATTTTTTGAGTGCCGGGATGGTCAGATGCTTAAGGACCTTCTCTGCTTGCATGCTTTTTCTTTAGGAGTAGCCTTGTCTCTCAAAAGGATCAAAAATTATATGAAAGCTCATCATATATAATCGAATTGCGTGATGCAGAATAATTCATAATAATCTAATCTTCAGTTCAATTGAAAGGACATTTACTTTAGGGTCGAATTCGTTACAAATAGGAAACTTCAAGCAATTATTTTTCTTGTCCATTTTCAGATAATACTTGCGGTTCAAAACTTTTAGCCAGTTTGCTTCTAGAAGATTGACATGAATGGCCTTGAACCCTCTGAAAGATTTGGCCTTGTCAATTAGGTGTTTCTTGTTTGCAAAATATAACAAGTAAAAAATGCGCCGAAGTTTCTTCAGCGCATTCGAGTTTTCTGTACAGCGTATAATGCTGTATGAAACTTTCAGCCACGGCCCATGAAACACTCAGCCGCGACCCATGAAACTTTCAGCCACGGTCCGGTGGTGGCCTTTGTTGTTAGTACCTATAGCTATGCCCGACGTACGATTATGGCTAACTTTAACCTTAAATAAAATAAAAACTACTGAGGCTAG
>NC_089796.1:11144301-11169301 GCF_040412425.1 Macrobrachium rosenbergii | reverse complement strand
GTGTGTGTGATTGCATATGCTTCGTTTTTTATGTTTTTCATGATTTTATGTATATTTGCCGTGATTTTTTATGCTGTGTTGTATATTTGTCATGGTTTTATATATATTTGTCATGATTTTTCATATATTTGTCATGATTTTATATACATTTGTCAGTATTTTGTATTTTCTGTTTTGTATATTTTTCATGAGTTTTTATATATTTGTCATGATTTTATATATATTTGTCAGTATCGTTTATTCTCTGTTTTGTATAATTCATGATTTTTTATATATTTGTCAATATTTTATATTCTCTGTTTTGTATATTTGTCATTTTTTATATATTTGCTATGATTTTTTTTTATATATTTGTCATAATTTTACAGGCTGCTTTTTATGTTTGTCATGATTTTATGTATATTTCTCATGATTTTATATGCTCTGTTTAGTATATTTTTCATAATTTTATACACTATGTTCTGTGTATTTGTCGGGGTTTTGTATGCTCTCTTTTGTATATTAGTCATGATTTTATGTGCTCTCTTTTGTATATTTGTCATGATCTTATATGCTCTGTTTTGTCTTTGTCATAGCTTTGTATGCTTTGTTTTGTGTATTTTTCATGATTTTATATCATGATTTAATATGCTCTTTTGTATATTAGTCATGATTTTATATGCTCTGTTTTGTATATTTGTCACATTTTACCCTCGATTTTCCTGTATTTATTTCTGGCGAATTTTATTCATATTTAACTTCTTTGTTTTTTCATTTTCTGTGACTGAACATTGATTTTCCCTATTAGATGTTGAATACAGGATAGCATGTGTTTCTTTTTGTCTAGTTACATCAACAACAAATACAGAACAACAACAAAATTACCCAACAAATGCAGAAACAACTAAAAAATTACCCAGTTAATCAAACACTTTCAGAATAATTTGATATAATCTGATCAAGAATCTTCCTCGCTCTGATTTTTTGTAATTTGCATTAAAAAAAAAAAGCCCCGAAGTTTCTCCGGCGCAATCGAGTTTTCTGTACAGCGTATAATGCTGTGTGAAACTCTCAGCCACGGCCCGGTGGTGGTCTATGTTGTTGGCACCTATAGCGGTGCCAGACGCACGATCATGGCTAACTTTAACCTTAGATAAAATAAAAACTATTGAAGCTTGAGGGCTGCAATTTGGTATGTTTGATGATTGGAGGGTGGATGATCAACATAACAATTTGCAGCCCTCTAGCCTCAGCGGTCTCTAAGATCTGGGGGGGGGGGCGGACGGACGGACAAAAAGCCATCTCAATAGTTTTCTTTTACAGAAAGCTAAAAAGAACCTTCATGCACTCTTCATCTTATTCATTTTTCATCTTGGCAATCAAGGGGTCTTTAATCACGTTCCCGAAGTCTTAATAAGATGTAAATGGCTCCCTCTGTGCATAACATTTACCCGAGTTATGGACGAGCTTACAATGCTGTTTTTGTTGTTAATTGAATCTGCTGGAGCCCTTGACGTTTGGAAAAAAAATTTTGTTTTTGTTTAAATGTGTTTTTAATTTATGATGAAGGTAGTGGTCAGAGTATTTGTGCATTTGTGTGTGTTTTTGTTGCTGTTTAGGTTTGTTTATATAGATACAGCTAATTGCTATTTTCTATAAACTTGCATGTATCACTTTATTGTAATTGCTTGCTGTAAGAGTACGTGTAACATATCGCAGAAGACAGCTGTTTGTATTTATATATATATATATATATATATATATATATATATATATATATATATATATATATATATATATATATATATATATATATATATATATATATATATATATATATATATTTATAATTTTAGTACACAATTTCTTTATTCACTTGAAAACATCAGAGCATATGGTTATTTGTTTATGTAAGATGCACTTACATAAACAAAAGAAACCATATGCTTGAGTTATTTTGAGAAAATAAAGAAAGTATGTACAAAGATTATATTTATTATATATATTTATATAAATGTATATCTAATATATATAAATTTATATATGTGTGTGTGTGTATTAATACACAGAAAAAGTTGTCTTCTGTGGTATGTCATCCAGACTTCCAGAAAGTAATTACAATAAATATATTAGAGAAAGTAGCAATTTGCTGTATCTATATAAATCAAATCTCAACAGTAACAAAAACATACACAAACAGATTAAACACTATGGACACATTCTTGCTTTTGAGCGTTTGAATAAAAGCTCTCATCAGAAGATTGCATGCGAATACAAGTGTCTAGATCATCTCATAAATCATCTTGTTATGATTGTGATATTTTTTTAATCTTTTGACTCTGAAACGATCAACCTATGCTTATCTTAATTATTAAGTTGATATATAGATATGCTTTTAGGGTTTGTGGTTTACGCTCAGTACTCAAAATATAAGATTTTATTATATTTTCTGTTTTCCCCGGAGTGGGGTTAGTGCCGTCAGTGCGCCTCACACGGTGCACTGTAGGCATTCCTGAAGGTTCTTCGCAGCGTCCCTTCTGTCCCTAGCTGCAACTCCTTTCATTCCTTTTACTGTACCTCCGTTCATATTATCTTTCTTCCGTCTTGCTATCCACCCTCTCCTGACAGCTATTGCATAGTGCAACTGCGAGGTTTTCTTCCTGTTACACCTTTCAAACCTATCTACTCACAGTTTCCTTTCCAGCGCTGAATGGCCTCATAGTTCCCAGCGCTTGGCCTTTGGCCTAAACCCTATATTCCTATTCCATTATATTTTCTGTTTTGAACTTGTCTGTTGATGTTCTGTCTTAAGTATGGGTTAGGTAATATGCAATGCTTATTCATCTCTGAGAAATTACTTTGCATTAATACATTTTGTTAAACCACGGGTCTAAGGTGTTTTTATTTGTGACGTATTTTTGTCTCAGAGAAATGTACTGTCTGTCGTCATTATCTAGCAGGTAGAAGATTCGAGATTGTTGAAATTAGGGTACAAAAAATAGTGAGATTTGCAACAAAACTCGACGTCTGGTGGAAGAGGCAACGGCTCATTGTGAGGACGAAATCACAGATTAACATAAAGTCTGAATTTATGATATTTCTGATTAACTAAGAGTTTACCAACTATTAAATTTTTTTTTATATTTGATAAATGGAGGGCCCTTGCCTTATGAATTTATGTATCCATCCACAAAGAAATCTCATATATACATATTTGTTGAGTGTATCGCCTTTTCTGTGAATTCACGCTGCATCTGGTTGAGAGAGAACTTGACACTTGTTAAACATCATCAGTATGTAAAACGACTGTAATCTACATACCGACACGCCTTCAGCTGACTTTTAGAACGCATGTGTATATTAAGTGATTTGGCATAAAATTATTTATATATATATATATATATATATATATATATATATATATATATATATATATATATATATACATTATATACATATAAATAAATTAGAAAAAGTATTTACAGTTTCTCGTCTTCGGCCTGTAAACCAAATATATGCAAGGTAAAGAAATAGGAAGTTATGTTATTTTAAATTGCTAGGACGCAAAAACCTTAATATAAGAAGAAACGACATTCGAAAGATGAGTTAAAGGAGAATGGAAAGACGGCTATACTTGTTGGAAAGAGGGGTGGGGGTTGGGGGTCTTGGAGGGAGGGTGAGTGTATGCCTAAAGAAAACAGAAAACAGTATAGTGAAGGAATGCGAAGAGATAATAGAGGGGTAGACGCCCCCTTACTTGTACTTACGTTCAAAACTTAAGCAAGAATAATGATTGTTTGGTCTTTGAAAACAGTCAAAGATCAGCATATATATATATATATATATATATATATGTATGTATGCATATATATATATATAGATATACATATAGATATATATACATATACATATATATTATATATATATATAAAGGTATTTATATTTATTTATATATATAAATATATATATACATACATAAATATACAGTATATATAAACATATATATGAATATATATGTATATATATATATATATATATATATATATATATATATATATATATATGTAAATCTTGAGATAACTTGACCATAAAAAGCAATGGAAAGATAATATACACATTAAACCATGATTCAGTAACAATCGTAGCCATATGCAAATACACCCAAATTTATTTAGATTTTTTGGACCTGTAAAAAAACCGATATAAATAAAAATATACACGAAATCACTTTATTTTTGAATAGAGCAAAAGCGAAAACCGAGGGAAGTGTAAGTACACAAGGTTTTTCTCCTTTTAATTTTCTGTAAAAGAAAACTATTGAGTGGCTATTTGTCTGTCCGTCCGCACTTTTTCTGTCCACCCTCAGATCGTAAAAACTACTGAGGCTAGAGGGCTGCAAATTGTTATGTTGATCATCCACCCTCCAGTCATCAAACATACCAAATTGCAGCCCTCTAGTCTCAGTAGTTTTTATTTTATTTAAGGTTAAAGTTAGTCACAATCAAACCGGGCCTCGCGTGAAAGTTTCAAGGGCCGCGGCTAAGAGTTTCATGGGCTGTGGCTGAAAGTTTCATACAGCATTATACCCTGTACAGCGCATTTTTTACTCGTTTCCTTTTTTTTGTATTTGTGTGTGTGTATTTTTTTTTTTTTTTTACTAAAAATGTGACCTAAAGACAAGTTTACACGAATATATCTTATTCGCCGGGGATTGGGGATGACATCTTTGATGAGATATGTCGTGTTTAGGCTAATTGGCCTATCTGGCCAGTTAGATAACACGTTGCTGCCTGATTAAGATAACGACTCAGATAGCGCTGATGGAACGGTGGCATCTGGGCAGACAGCTGCTGCTGCTGCCGCCGCTGCCGTGCCCCTCTGGTCCTGCCAGCTCTCTCTCTCCTCTCTCTCTCTCTCTCTCTCTCTCTCTCTCTCTCTCTCTGCGATGTGATTTATATACTTTAGTTTGGATTGGCTTGCATGTGCTTTTTGTGTTCATCCCTTTACTTCATCCCTTTACTTATAACTCTCTCTCTCTCTCTCTCTCTCTCTCTCTCTCTCTCTCTCTCTCTCTCTCTCTCTCTCCTGTGTTGATTTATATCTTGTTTGGAATGGCTTATATGTTTTTTGCGTTCATATCTTTTTGTTATACTCTCTCTCTCTCTCTCTCTCTCTCTCTCTCTCATTATATACTTCAGTTTGGATTGGCTCGTATATGTTTCTTATCTTCATTCCTTGGCTTATTCTGCTCTCTCTCTCTCTCTCTCTCTCTCTCTCTCTCTCTCTCTCTCTCTCTCTCTCTGCGATGTGATTTATATCATTCTGTTTGGATTGGCTCGTGTATGTTTCTCATGTTCATCCCTTTGCTTATACTCTCTTTCTTTCTCCTTTTTTTATTTATATCTTGTTTGGAATGGCTTATGTGTTTTTTTATGTTCATATCTTTATGTTGTACTCTCTCTCTCTCTCTCTCTCTCTCTCTCTCTCTCTCTCTCTCTCTCTCTCTGTTCTGATCTATATCCCACTATTTAGACTGGCTTGTATGTGTATCTTGCCTTCATCCTTTTGCTCATTGTTCTCTATCTTTCTCTCTTTATTTGTGTATTGTATATATACACTGGTTTTGTTAGCTTTCGTCTTAATTAATTTATATATTTCTCTCTCTCTCTCTCTCTCTCTCTCTCTCTCTCTCTCTCTCTCTCTCTCTCTCTCTCTTACATTTGTTTTGCATATACTTGCGTTGGTTTATTTTATCATACTTTTTAGTTTTCTGTAAAAGAAAACTATTGTGCCGGCTTTGTCTGTCCGTCCGCCCTCAGATCTTGAAAACTACTGAGGCTAGAGGGCTGCAAATTGGTACGTTGATCATCCACCCTCCAATCATCAAACATACCAAATTGCAGCCCTCTAGCCTCAGTAGTTTTTTATTCCATTTAAGGTTAAAGTTAGCCATAATCGTGCATCTGGCGACGATATAGGACAGGCCACCACCGGGCCGTGGTTAAAGATTCATAGGCCGCGCCTCATACAGCATTATACCGAGACTACCAAAAGATAGATCTATTTTCGGTGGCCTTGATTATACGCTGTACAGAAAACTTGATTGCGCTGAAGAAACTTCTGCGCATTTTTTACTTTTTTATATTTATGCTAATTCATCTTGTATTTTTTTTTTTTTAGTATGTCATCTGCTGTATTGTTATTTCATTTTTTTGCGTTAAAGGCCATATTAGTAAAACATTAACAACATCATCTTTAAGGTTCAATGTTTGTTTCTTGATCAACGAAATTATGCAACATAGCTCCCTTGATCATTACAGAGAAATATTCGATTTTGGCAGCAAAAATGCAATGCATTACTACCCTAATACTATTCTTCTTGCATTTTAATACTTTTTTTTTCTATTTATTTATTAAGTTTTTTTCTTTATTGATAGGTGGGATCTCTTATTTCTGTATTTCACTTTACTTCCTCTTAATTCTTCCTAATGAACACCATATTCTTTGGAAGCTTGAATTTCAAGAGAATAGCCCCTGTGGGGCTTGTTCCATACGAATGGGTTTCGTCTATTGAATAATAATAATAATAATAATAATAATAATAATAATAATAATAATAATAATGGGATCTTTTCCTTACGACAATATTAGATTTGTCACATTCTTTAGTTTGGAAATTTTGTTCCGTAATTGAAATATTCGTTTGTTATTAATATTTTATCTAGTTTATTTTATTATAAGTATTTTACAGGTTATGTGAACGATCCTTTGATATTATTATTATTATTATTATTATTATTATTATGATTATTATTATTATTATTATTATTATTATTATCTGTTTTGTTATTTTTAATTTGAATCTTATCAACATTTATTACTGTTACCACTACTACTACCAGTACTTCTGTTATTATTATTATTATTATTATTATTATTATTATTATTATTATTATTATTATTATTATCATCGTCTGTTGTACTATTATTTATGATATCAATATTATCATTAATTACTGCTACCACTACTACTATAAGTACTGTTATTATTATTATTATTATTATTATTATTATTATTATTATTATTATTATTATTATTATTATTATATTTAAAGTGCCTGCTTTCTAAGAGCATATTTGTACTCGGTTATACTAAACTGCCCTGTACACAGACATACACAAGAAACGCATGTATTTATAAACACAACACACAGACACACTTCACAGGAATTATTGCCTCATTAACCCTCCGGTATTAAGAGATAAGAAGACATTGATGGAAAAGCCATGCTTGTGTTAGTTTGTGTGTTTGTGTGTGCGCGCGCGCATGCATTTACGTCTTTTGGAGGTATTGTAAGTTCAGAGTACCTTACAAGAAAAATGTTCGCTGTGTGTGTGTTTTTTTTTTAAAAGATTCAGATTATTTCTTTAGGGAATAATTATTCTATATGCACCCTCGAAACATATTTATGTAACTGTATATGAAAGCTTGTATGTGATGACGTAGTATCTTTCTAGAGTGACGGGGTATGTGTACCTTAGTTTTTTTTTTTTTTTTTTTTTTTGTTAGGGGAGCTGTTAAATGTTTTGGTGTACACGTACATATGCATACGTTATATATACTGTATATATATATAATATACATTATATATATATACCATATTAAGCCTAAGATATCGTTAAATATCCAATTCACCATTTATATATATATATATATATATATATATATATATATATATATATATATATATATATATATATATATATATATGTTGATATAATATACAGTGTATATGTTTATATATATATATATGTATATATAGGCTGTGTGCGTGTATGTGTGTGTGTGTGTGTGTGTGTGTGTAGGAATTACTAATATATCTGACCCCCCTCACTAAACGAGAAATCAACGGCTCTAATGGCTCATGCCCCCAAAAAACAAGAAATCGCGTTTCTCAATAAAATCAGGAATCTCGTAGTGCAAAGGTTAAAAAAAAAAAAAATGTGAAAGTCTCAAATCAGACTCAACCTATTCTCAATTTCCAAGTCAGAATTTTTGGATTCCATTCTGCTTGCCAAATCCAAATAAAATTGAAAATGAACTTGCTCTTTCAAAGTCAGAAGTTGGTTAACAACCATGACATGCCAGTCAATTTAATTTTTCTGAGCCAGGTTCAGCAGTCACTTTATTCAGAGATCACGACACCTGTGAACAAAAACCACATTAGTATTTACTTCACCTGTAATGTATAGGCTCTTGGAGATACGCTCTGATTATTCATATTAAGTGGGAATCTGTGAATCTTTACCGATTCAATGAATTAATTGGAGCTCTGTGAATCTTTACTGATTCTCCCTATGGTGGGGTGGTGCCACCAGTGCACCTTATGTGATGCACTTTAGGCCTTACTTAAGGATCTTTACAGCGCTCCTTTGCACTTAAGGATGTTTGGAGCGTCCCTTCGGCCCCTAGCTGCAGCTTCTTTCATTCCTTTTATTGTCTCTCTGTTTTTATTCTCTTTCTTCAATCTGACTGTCCATCTTCTTTATTAACAACAAGTAAAAAATGTGCAGAAGTTTCTTCGGCGCAATCAGGTTTTCTGTGCAGGCGCTACAGCGTGTAATCAAGGCCACCGAAAATAGATCTATCTTTCGGTGGTCTCGGTATAATGCTGTGTGAACCGCGTTCCATCAAACTAACCACAGCCCGGTGGTGGCCTATCCTATATCGTTGCCAGAAGCACGATTATGGCTGACTTTAACCTTAAATAAAATAAAAGCTGCTGAGGCCAGAAGGCTGCAATTTGGTATGTTTGATGATAGGGGGTGGATGACTAACAAACCAATTTGCAGCCCTCTAGCCTCGGTAGTTTTTATGATCTGTGGATGGACAGAAAAAGTGCGGGCAGAAAAAAGTGTGGACGGACAGATAAAGCCGGCACAATAGTTTTCTTTTACAGAAAACTAAAAGTAAGATCCTATCTTTGCCATCTCAAGTGGCACGACCAACGCAATTTAAGTAATTTCCCCTGTTGCCTACCTGTTAATTTGCAATACTCCTAGTCAGACCAGTAAGAGACCCCAAGATCGATAACACGGGGAAATTCGCAGACCCGACTCCTGAAACATAAATTGTGCCTCTGTTGACACAAAACAGTAAATTGTGGTTAGTGGTGAGTCGACTGTGGTGAGCTGCATGGGGCATGGGGCTAGAACCTTTATGCTCTGCAGAGAACTCAAAGGATATCACTCACAGAATCCCTTTTCTAAGAGATAAATATTTATAATTCAGTATATGTATATATATATATATATATATATATATATATATATATATATATATATATATATATATATATATATATATATATATATATATATATATATATACATACACACATACACATTTATGTGTTTGTATGTACGCTTATGTACATATGCTGTGCATTCCTCCAGGACACTGAGGGAATTGCTTGCTTGATAGATCGATATATACGCTCAGAAAAAGCAGCGAATACTACCCAACAACACTCGGAAGTGATAGAAGAAGAGAGAGGAGAAAGAGACAATAGAATGAAAAAATAAATATATAAGGAAAGTCCCTCACAAGAAAAAAAAAAAATAACTCCCTTTCCCATCCCTTTAGCTTTCAGTGAAATCTCCAGATAACGAATTGTGTAAATTCCTGTGAAACAGAGGCTTAGAAAAACAAGTGTTGGTTTTCCTCCCGCGATGGAAGACACACATACACACACACACAAACACACACACACAAACACACACACACACAGATGTCGCCGTGATAGTTACTTGGAGAACAATTCAGCAGCTAATTTGACTAGGAATGTTTAAACGGCGGCGGGACTCTTTTTGGGGTTTATTTAAAACAAGGGAAGAGGATAAATAAATAGTAAGTTGTAATTGGCTTTGTTGCCAGTGCTACTGATCTTCGGTGTTTTTTTTTTTTTTTGTTCTTCCTGTGTTTCTTTGGTATCTCTTTTGTCTAATTCTGCTCCGTTTTTTTTCTTGTAGAATTGTTTTGTTACATTATTCTGTTCCTTTTCTTTTACATTATTCTCTAGTTACTCTGTTCTGTTCCTTATTCAGTTTCTCTCTCTCTCTCTCTCTCTCTCTCTCTCTCTCTCTCTCTCTCTCTCTCTCTCTCTCTCTCTCTCTCTCTCTCTTCTTTTTACATTATTGTCTGTTTACTATATTCTATTTCTTATTCAGTTTCTCTCTCTCTCTCTCTCTCTCTCTCTCTCTCTCTCTCTCTCTCTCTCTCTCTCTCTCTCTCTCTCTCTCTCTTTTTTTTACATTATTGTCTGTTTACTCTATTCTGTTTCTTATTCAGTTTCTCTCTCTCTCTCTCTCTCTCTCTCTCTCTCTCTCTCTCTCTCTCTCTCTCTATATATATATATATATATATATATATATATATATATATATATATATATATATATATATATATATATATATATATATATATATATATTCATGTTTCCACACCTCTTGTATTTCGGCCCAGACTTCTGAGAGGGATGGCACTGTTTCCCTGGCTGTCCGTCAGCAGGATTTAGATTAAACAGACCAACACCATATTTTCTTTGTTAAAGCGACTGACACTACGTAAAGGATCAGTAATCAAGAATTTAATGATCACGGCCACTCGGATACCGAAGTGGCGTCAACCAAAATTTAAGGGGGTTAATTTAAGTATTAGCTGACTTGTCCAGAATGCTTTCCTGCTAATCGTCAGCGGTTTTTTTCAGTTTCTCTCTCTCTCTCTCTCTCTCTCTCTCTCTCTCTCTCTCTCTCTCTCTGTATATATATATATATATATATATATATATATATATATATATATATATATATATATATTATATATATGTACACGCGTGTGTATGTGCGCGTATTTATCTATGTGTTAATATGTATTTTATATATATATATATATATATATATATATATATATATATATATATATATATACATAGAGAGAGAGAGAGAGAAGAAAAGCTTTACTAATGGCCCTCGATCCATCTATAAGTTTGGTACGGTGCATCTTTGTAACTTTATAATAATTCCAACTGTTATGCTATAGTATCTTCCTTTTCCGTTGTGGAACTCACCGCGGTGAATCACAAAAACTAGGAAATTTTTGAAATTTGCCTTAGAAACCAATACCGTCGTTGCTCAGCACTTTGCTTCCAGTGACTATGTTGTATCAACTACAGCTTGAAAACATGTGAACACATCTCTTTTATTTTTATTTTCATTCAGTAGCAGATTTTCATTTATATTCGTCGCCAAAATTTTGCATATGTATCGAATATTCTCGGTAAAATTGAAGTCGTTTATATTCGAATGATGTTACCTTCACGAACATAATGGTTTTGTCCCTGTGTATAGGAAAAAAAAATAATGTTCTGGTTTAACAGGCAGCACTGTTGGTTTCTTGAAGTTATATGATTAAAGATATTGCTTATTTGGTTTGATAATTAAATATTGACTAATTGGTATATTTTTTATCAGTTGGTTTAATAGAGAAAAATATTGGTTACTTGGTTTAATAGAGAAAAAATTTCCTCTTTGGTTTAATGGAGAAAAATATTGTTCATTTGGTTTGATAAAGTAAATATTGACTATTAGGTATAATAGAGATTTTTTGCCATAAGAATATCGGTTATTTGGATTAATAGGAAAAGATATTTCCTCTTGGTTTAATGAAGAAAAATACTGGTTATTTGGTTTGCTAAAGTAAATATTGACTATTTGGTATAATAGAGATTTTCTGCCAGTTGATTTATAGTAGAGAAAAAATATCGGTTATTTGGTTTGATAGAGAAAAAACATTTCCTGTTTGTTTAATGGAGAAAAATATCTCTTATTTGGTTTAACATCGAAAAACCCTTAGTTATTTTGTTTAATAGACAAAATCAGGGGTTAGTTAATGTGACCTTGGGCTACAAAGTGCTAAAATATGCCAGTGACAACTGTATTGCTTCAGAGATCATAAAAAAGAGTAATTCAGCGTAATTGGGAACCTTCTTCTACCTCTATTAACCCTTTCAATTTTGAACGTTCCTATTCCGCGTGATGGTTTTCCATTTCTCTTCCATTTTAACTTCCCTTATCCTATGTTGTCTTATTCTCTCCCTTCATCCCTCTTTCTCTTCTGTTGTTTTATTCTCTCCCTTTATCTCTCTCTCTCTCTCTCTCTCTCTCTCAATCTGTGTCTGTTTTGGTCCGATTTCCCCTCCCACTTTATTTCATCCTCTGCCCTCAATTTTATTCTTGTCACACTTTCTCCATCCTTCTTCCTTTCGTCTTATCAGCCTCTCTCTCTCTCTCTCTCTCTCTCTCTCTCTCTCTCTCTCTCTCTCTCTCTCTCTCTCTCTCTCTCCATTTATGAACACCTTTTCCTTTCGTTTTGCGTGGTGGCATTTCGACTTTGAAGTCCGTTTCAGAGAGGGACGCAATATCTCTCGAGAACAACAGAGCTATGAGGCAATTCAATCGAGAGAGAGAGAGAGAGAGAGAGAGAGAGAGAGAGAGAGAGAGAGAGAGAGAGAGACATGGGGAGGTCTTATGAAGTGTGATAAACGCCTGCGAGGGGTTTTTCCCCCCCCCTTCTCTTTTTTTTTCTCCCTTTTGCAGTCTTTCCCTGTTTTCGAGGCATTTGTTTGATTGAGTAAGAAGAAGAGACGATGGAGTCTCGCACACGGAGAGGGATATGGCGAGGCCAGTGATTGCTTGCTGATGCCCGAAGGTGGAATTCAGAAATATATAGAAAACGTGGAGTGTGTATGTGTGTGTGTGTGTGTGTGACCCCCTCAAGGATGGTGGGGATATTTGGGTGTGTTTGCTGGTGTTTCTCCCTTGTGCGCACACACACATACGCCATATATATATATACAATTGTGTATGTGATAAAGTTAATATATATATATATATATATATATATATATATATATATATATATATATATATATATATGTATCTATATATAAATAAATAAATATATGTATATGTATATATATATATATATATATATATATATATATACATACACATATATTTATTTATTTATATATAGATACATACATATATATATATATATATATATATATATATATGTATATATATTAACTTTATCACATACACAATTGTCCTGTGCATTAGTAGAATTACTAAAAGGCCCTCATTCAAACTGGATGGTATCTAATGGAGTTTTTATTCAAAAAGTTACAAGCTTTCTTGGATAAACAGTCCACATTATCAAGTATCCGTACACTTGATAATGTGGACTGTTTGTCCAAGAAAGCTTGTAACTTTTGAATAAAAACTCTATTAGATACCATCCAGTTTGAATGAGGTCCTTTAGTAATATATATATATATATATATATATATATATATATATATATATATATATATATATATATATATATATATATATATATATATATACACACACACACACACACACACACATTCAGCGGAAAGCAGCAGTCATGGGTGGTATATTCATTTACAAGAAGAGAAGGAGACTTCTTGTGGCAGTTTCACAAAGCATTAGTAGCGACGTTTCTGGCCTACTCGTTGTCACAGCTGTAAAAAGACGATTATGTGTAATATAATTGTATATATATTTATATATATATATATATATATATATATATATATATATATATATATATATATATATATATATATATATACTATATATGCATATATAATGTATAATAAAAAACTCACCCTAAAATCACCAATATACATTTATAATGTATATTTGTAATAAATGATTTTTGAGTTGAGGTTGCCAGCTGTATGCCCATGCCCCACAGATGGTCGCTTTAATTCACATACCAATGGAAAGGGGCGAAACGATATATGTCTTGAGTTATTTTAACTGCATATAGATTTAGGTACGTGAAATATAGGCATATTAAAAGAATATAAGCATTTTTTACCTCTGATTAAGTGCATGTTACGGGAAAACTTGAAAGGAAATATGAAAATTTAATCTTTCATTACAATATACAGTCATTTAAAGAAAAACTTACGATTTAAAATGTAAGTATTGACGAAAACGTTGTGATGAATAGATTTTCCGGAAATATTTTTTAGATAAACCTCAGCTCATGTGAGAAAGGTGAGATATTGGGTGGGGCGCTGCTCTTTCTAATGGACTGCGGTCATTTGTCCTTCCTCTTTTGAAGCACTGTTCTCCGGTGTGGATGCCTGCTTCTGCC
The DNA here is from genome assembly GCF_040412425.1 of Macrobrachium rosenbergii. Taxonomy (NCBI): domain Eukaryota; kingdom Metazoa; phylum Arthropoda; class Malacostraca; order Decapoda; family Palaemonidae; genus Macrobrachium; species Macrobrachium rosenbergii. Next base: position 11,155,068 of record NC_089796.1, on the reverse strand, counting down.
AGAGATTTTCATATTTCCTTTCAAGTTTCCAGTAACACATACTTGATCAGAGGTAAAAAAAAAAATGCTTATATTCTTTTAATATGCCGACATTTCACGTACCTAAAACTATATGCGATTAAAATAACTCAAGACATATATCGTTTCGCCCCATTCCATTGGCATGTGAGCTAAAGCGACCACCTGTGGGGTATGGACATACAGCTGGCAACCTCAATTCAAAAATCATTTATTACAAATTACATTATAAATGTATATTGATGTTTTTAGGATGAGTTTTTTTATTATATATATATATATATATATATATATATATATATATATATATATATATATATATATATATATATATATATATATATATATATATATATATATGACTTTTTTATCACATCACCGTGATTCATATTCAGTCAGTAAGCTACAAACGTCCTTTAATATCCAATTCGCTCTACCTCGGAAATAATATATTTTCATATATGTTACCGAAGGGGAATTTTTTAGTTGGTAATAAGTTCGTCAGCGTGGGTTAAAATGCGTCCACTGTATTCCTGAGTTCTTATCTTCGCTGGTTCGAGCCCACGAGACGATGAACTTATTATCAACTAAAAATTCCCCTTCGGTAACATATATATATGAAAATATATTATTTCGAGGTAGATGAATTGAATATTAAAGGACGTTTGTAGCTTACTGATTGTGTGTATATATGTATATATGTATGTATATATATATATATATATATATATATATATATATATATATATATATATATATATATATATATATATATATATATATATTATTATATATATATATATATATATATATATATATATATATATATATATATATATATATATGTATGTATATGTATATATTCGTCTTTTTACAGCTGTGATAATTGGGTAGGCCAGAAACGTTGCTAATAATGGTAGCAGTTACGACTTGACCAACGACGGATGGTCTCTTGTTTGTCACTTTTTCATAAGCTGTATTTTAACAGAGATCTTTCACATTCGCAAATAATCCCTGATCCCCTTTTCCTGCCGGGAACGACCAGATTTTGCTGAACAGCAGCACCAATATGCAGTAAATGTTTAGCCTCGCTGTCGAACTTCTCAGTTCTTGAGGTCCTTTATTCTTCACACCGTTGGACTGTGGAACAGCCTCCCTGAAGATGTCGTGCAATTGGAAGCTCTGATTTCAAGCGAAGATGCAGTACATTACTACCTCAATACAATTCAAGTTTTATTTTAACGTTTTGCATTTTTTTTTTCTTATTAATTTTTTAATTTATCTGTTTTTCTAATACCTGATCTCTTTCTGTATTTCTCATTACCTTCTATTACTTCTTTCGAATGAACACCATATTTTTGGGGAACTTAAATTTCAGGTCAATGGCACCTGTAGGCTTGTTCCACATGAATAGGGCTCATCTTCTTCTTCTTCTTAATAATAATAATAATAATAATAATAATAATAATAATAATAATTATAATAATGTGATAATAATAATAATTGATTTCACCGGTAGCCTGGTTCTCCTAAAAGTCAATGAAACCTTCATCTTTTAACGAATGTACTCAGGGTTCATGTTTGTTATTAATACTATTTGACTATGTCGAAGGGGATATTATTATTATTATTATTATTATTATTATTATTATTATTATTATTATTATTATTATTATTATTATTATTATTTATAAAATATCATAATCGCATGAATCACAAAAACAGTATAGAAGTACACAATGATGTCAGTGTAAATATATATTAAAAATGTTTATAAAACATCGTTTTCTATAAATATACATTTACACTGACATTATTGTGGATTTCGTCACCATTATTATTATTGTATTATTATTATTATATTATTATTATTTTTATTATTATTATTTTGGTGGAACATGGTAGGTAATTATTATAGTTATATATCAAATTAGATTCATCTGAAGCCACAGTTGTTGTTATTATTATTATTATTATTATTATTATTATTATTATTATTATTATTATTCTGATTTTGATGGAACGTGGTAGGTAATTATTATTATAGTTATATTAATATCAAACCAAATTTAGCTCAAGCAGCAGTCATTGTCAGTGAATTATTATTATTATTATTATTATTATTATTATTATTATTATTATTATTATTATTATTATTATTATTATTCTGGTAGAACCTGGTAGGTAATTATTATTATAGGTATATTATCATCAAATTAGATTCATCTGCAGCCGTAGTTATTATGAGTGAATTCTTCTTCTTCTTCTTCTTCTTCTTCTTCTTCTTCTTCTTCTTCTTCTTCTTCTTCTTCTTCTTCTTCTTCTTCTTCTTATTATTATTATTATTATTATTATTATTATTATTATTATTATTACAGAGCAGAATGTCTCTACCACCATCATCGCTATCTCTTCCTCTTTCTCTCCGCTTTATTCTAGTGTCGTTCATCCTCCTCCTTCTCCTGTTTTCTTCCGTGGGGTTTATCCTGTACCCCCTTTTCGTATTCGTGAGACGGATGGCTGTTGTCTTTGGCGCTGGGGCCCCGGCAAACAAATACAAACAAGATCGATTTTTTTTGGCAGCGCCTCTCGTCTCTCGTTTGCTTTGTTAGAAAAATGTTTTCTTGGATTCCTCGCAATTAAGTGATACTTTTCGGATGGCTCTGTAGAATCTCCGTAGAGGGCTGCTGTTGTCCAGTGCTGAGAAAGAGTCCCAGGGGCCGAATATTATTCTCTCACTATCTCTCTCTCTCTCTCTTTCTTTATCTCTTTAGATTAAGATGTGTTACCTTAGTTTGACCTGTGCATGGATGCAAGTACACACTTATTAATGTTAATTTAAGGAGGATTTCAGTGCACAGCACAAATGCAGTTTTGTAAAATATATATATATATATATATATATATATATATATATATATGTATGTATGTATGTATGTATGTATGTATGTATGTATGTATGTATGTATGTATGTATATGTGTGTAAATATGTGATGTTTGTGGATATATATGCATACATACATACATATATCATATATATTTTATTTATATATTTATATATTATATATTATATATATATATATTTATATATATATATATATATATATATATATATATATATATATATATATATATATATATATATATATGTTTGTGTGTTTGCGCGCAACGAGTTTTGTAACAGAGAACACTGGTAGCTGGCACTGACTTTGCTCAGTATATGTTTTCAGCATTTTCCAAGACACATTCAAAATACAACTAATACACACACACAAACACTTAAAAGCGGAAGCAAAAACATCTTTTCCTTGAAGATTCTCATGTTAAGTGCCTCCTCCGCGTAAGGTCGGTATTCCTCCAAATCCCACCGGACAATGAGCCTTACTGCCATTCCTGAAGTCATTACACGCTCATTTCAAAACAGCCACCAAACAGATTCTGTTATACGCTGGTTACTCGGCGGTGGAGACGCCCCGTGTTAAATGTACTAATTAGCAGTTAAATTCGGTAATCACCAGTTCGATTGTTAGAGCACAGAGAGAGAGAGAGAGAGGGAGAGAGAGAGAGAGAGAATATCAACATATATATATATATATATATATATATATATATATATATATATATATATATATATATACTGTATGTATATATATGCTGTACGTATGTATATACATATATATATATATACGTATACAGTATATATATAAATATATAAATATATATATATATATATATCATTTTCAGATACATACATACACATACAATCAAATTTATATATATATTATATATATATATATATATATATATATATATATATATATATATATATATATATATATATATATAGTGTGTGTGTGGATTTATACATAGGGAGAGATTATAGCTAATTTATGAATATATATAGTATACAGTATACAAATATATATATACATATACATATATATACAGTATATATATGTATATATAATAATAATGATAATAATAACAAAGTATAAGTCTGATTAGCAATGCTCTCGACCGGCGAAAGGTCCTGATCGTCCGTGTAATAGTGCAAACTGTTTTCCTCTTTCTTTTAATTACAGTCGGTTCTTTTCAGCCGCGAGTTTTATAGGTACATTTGATTTTAGAAGCGCTTTCTCCTTAATCTGGTGAATCTTTTAATTCTCTTGCTGTTAATCCCTCTTCTTTAATTAAGCACCAGCGTTTTCTCTTTGCTTCTTTGTTTTCCGCTCATGTTACCTGACGGAATCCCGCTGATCGTTTGGTGAGTGCAGCTATATAGATTGGTGGTGGACTTGCTCAAGCGGTTGCAACTTGTATGTCCGCGCACACGCGCAAAAATTATATATATATATACAGTATGTATATATATATATAATATATATATATAATGTATTATATATGTACAGTATATATATACATACATATATATAGTATATACACATAAATTTCTGAATTTCTGACTTACATCAGGATCAAACCCAGGTCTTTCAGTTGAAAGACAAGACTGCTGCCAACCGCCTGATTTTGTGTTGATTATTTCTAATCTATATTATATATATATATGTATGTATATATATATATATATATATATATATATATATATATATATATATATATATTAGAAATAATCAACACACAATCGCGTGGTTATAGCAGTCTTGTCTTTCAGCTGAAAGACCTGGGTTCGATCCTGATGAGTCAGAAATATATATATATATATATATATATATATATATATATATATATATATATATATATATACGTACATATATATATATGTACGTATATATATATATATATATATATATATATATATATATATATATATATGTGTGTGTGTGTGTGTGTGTGTGTGTGTGTGTGTGCAGGTAGTCCTGTCTTTCAGCAGCCTGAAAATCAAAAAGAACAGTGACTGTTCCCGCCTCATTTTTCTGTCGGCTTATTCCTTTTAGCAGAAACTTTCTGCATAAAAGATATAAAAGTTAGGCGATAAAAACACATAAAGGAACATCGTGGAAAATTCAGTGTTAACTTAGTCTCCTCACGTTTAAACGAGACAAAATTTCAAGTTGGAGAATCGAATAAAAGGTCATAATTGTTCATAATCTCTCATTTACTTATTCGTTTATATATATATTTTTTATTTATTTATTTCTTCTATAAAGTCAAACCTTTAAACGATCTTGTTAACTTTGACTGGTATGAAAGGATTGATTGATTGACTATGTCTGTTAAAACTGGCGCCACAACATCTAGGTTATTAACGGCGTAATAAATTTAAATAAAAAAAACTAAAAATAAACAAGTTTACAAAGATCATATAAAAATTTCTAAAAATATAGAAGTATAATTATATGAAAGGAAAGGATTGAGATGGGAAAAGTGAGCTGAGGGTAACAGGCGATTGATTGATTGAGTATGGTTGCTAAAACTGGCGTCGCAAGCTAACCGGCGTGGTAGGTACTGTATAAAGTTGGAGTAGGTGGTATGTAAGATATAACTGGGTCTTTCTAGGGCATACTTTCTTCGCTTCGAAAACCAGATTATAGGTTTACGAAGTTTTAATTTTATTATTAAAGAATTTTAGGTTTTGAAATAGAAAAAGTTAACTATTTTGGAAACTGGAAAATACCGAGGTGACATTTTGTTCAGAGGAACAGCCATATTAAAATTAAGAAAATAGCAATGCAAATAAACGGGCTCTGATCGAAAACGTCTACAAAATATAGATAGGCATTTGAAAGAGACTAAGAGAAGCGGGTGTAATACCCTAGCTGCAGCATGGTGTTGCTTTCAGATCTGAAATTTACTGTATGCGCACACGTATGTATATGTATACATATACACATATATCATATATATATATATATATATATATATATATATATATATATATATATATATATATATATATATATATATATATATATATATATTAGTGACTGGAACATGCCAGAGTTTTATCTGAAATTTACGATATAATATATATATATATATATATATATATATATATATATATATATATATATATATATATATATATATATATATATATATATATATGTATATATATATATATATACTCATATATATATATATATATATATATATATATATATATATATATATATATATATATATTTACACATATAAATATGCGCATGTGTGTGTGTGTGTGTGTTGCTTGGTCATTTCAGATACCACATTAAAAGCCTTACGCATTTTTGTGTGTACATTTTTCTGACTTTTTTCCCCACTGCAGTTTTCCATTCGCGTTAATCTCCTATTTCAGGTAAGAAAACCCGTCGGAAGAAGATTCCAAGAGTTGAAAGAGGGGTAGGACCTGGTGACCTGATACACCAGGTCACACTTGGCGAATATCTTTAGGGTGAATGTTATTTTCTTGATCATTAGCGTTATGAATATTAGCAGTAGTAGTATTAGCATAGCCATATTGCCCATCTGACATTGGCAAAGACAGAGGTTTTTTCCCGTCTCGGTCTCTCCCCTTAGGTGGGTAGCGCCGTCAGTGCACCTCATGTGGTGTACTGTAGGATTGATGTTCTTTGCAGCGTCCCTCGAACGCCTAGCTGCAACCCCTTTCGTTCCTTTTACTGTACCTCCTTTCATATTCTCTTTCTTCCATCTTATTCTCCACCCTCTCCTAGCAATTGATCCGTAGTGTAACCGCGAGTTTTCCTCCTTTTACACCTTTCAAACCTTTTACTGACAACTTCCATTTCAGCGCTGAATGACCTCATAGGTCCCAGCGCTTAGGCCTTTGGCCTAAATTCTATATTCAATTCAATCCGTCTCGTTCTCTGCAGAGTTAAGTAAACTTCGATTATATGCGTGTGTGTATGTGTGTGTGTGTGTGTATGGTGGACTGTTGATTAATCTGTGACGTCAAGCCCCAAAATTACCTCTACTTTTTATATAGTAAGAGAAAAAAACACAAATAATTATTGTTTCTTTTTTCTAGTTCTTTGTTTAGGTTTTTTGCTGGACAGTGTCGTGGTTTTTTTCTTTGCTCAAATATTTAACTTCGGATTGCTATCCTTTCCCAAATTACTTCTAAACCAATTGTCTTCGTGTTGTGATTTTACGAAATATATCACCGCTTATTGTTTTTCCGTTCCCCACTCTTAACATCTGCGAGAGAGTAAAAAAAAAAAATAAAGAAAAAAGTGACAAAAAGAAATTACACGCCAGAAAATGCCTCCTCTTTTAAATTCCCCATAAACCGGGAAACTATGATTTCTGGCCCGGCGTAGGGGCCATAAGGGCGATCCGCCCGTCTGAAGACTCTCCGTCGAACGACCTTAATGGCTTGAGTATTATATCATTGTCTTCCCGCCGCCGATCCCTTACCTGTCATTGGCATTTCGGAAGGTCGATTTTCCCCGCCTTTAATCCGCCCGGAGCAACCTTAACGACCAATTTTGTGGATTAGGCTCCTCTTGCCGTGTAATCCTCGTCATTTCTTTTGGTGTAGTTAAAGGATCTCTTAAGGGTTTCGGGGGGGGGGTGTAATCTAGCGTAGGACTAAATTGAGGTTTTGTAGGAATTTGCGGAAATGCGTCAGCCCCCTTCGATTGGACACGGATAAAATGTGAATTGTGTCGTAGGGGTAAAAAGTTTTAAAAGATTACGTTTTGTTCTTCTATTTTTTTTTACAGGTGTATCTGAATGACGTGTTTAATCGTGACGGAGACGAAGTGATATTTATACGTATTTATATTTTTGGATTACCGAGGTGATTTTACACAGTTTAATTACGATTATCATTAAGCCGTGATAGGGGTTGGCTCCATAGACTAAAGTCTCTGCCATGGCCATCTTTCAGTTACGTAAAGACAGATGAGCCCTTTTATTATTATTATTATTATTATTATTATTATTATTATTATTATTATTATTATTATTATTGTTGTTGTTGTTGTTGTTGAAGTAACATTACCCTTTAAAATATTTATGAAATTTTTTTTTTTAAATATTATAACTAATGCTTTTAGGGAGGGAAGCAATATTGTTGTTTTAGCTGTTTGATATTTATTTGTAAACTTTTGTCTTACTCCAGGTTCTTCATAAGTCTTCTTTTAGCTCTGATATATTATTAATACTATGATTTGACAGGTGATTACGTAAAACGTCTTGAATCTATTTCTCGTGAAAATACGTTGTAAATATTATTGAGGCTGATGCAACTAAGTTTAAGAAAAGCTTCGATGTCCATTTATTTTGTTTTTCTTTCGCGTATTGTTTATATTTATGCGTATTCATATTTTTAGTGATCCCTATTGGCAATTTTCTGCTGTCCTTTTTATTTTTCTTTCATTTACGGCCATTCTAGTCTAAGGAAATTTTGATATTCAAGTCAGAGGTCTTTTAGGCTTATTCATATAAAAAATAATGATAAAAATTACGAAAAACCCACACCGATCTAAGTGTAAACATATGTACATATTTACACTTACAGCATTTTAATTTTTTTTCGCCAATTTAGTGATTCGTGTGATGATTCGATTTTTATAAATGCGACTGAAGACGCCTCTTTCTGGGTAAGTCCCAACCTCTGACGAAACCCGTAACTCCAGTAGATAACTCTAGTCAGTAATAATAATAATAATAATAATAATAATAATAATAATAATAATAATAATAATAATAATAATAATAAATTTTATTTCAGCTCAAGGCCATATACATGGAATATATAAAGTAGAGACAATAATATACACACAATCTAGATACATGAGATAACCTGATAAAAAATGATAATCGGCAATATCCACACAGTTGCTGAAGAAGTAGAAAAAATAGGATTCATAATAATGGTAATGACAGTAATAATATTAAGAGTAGTAATAAAAATATTAAAAATTATAAAAAAAACGGGTTGCATACAGTTAATTCGTGAAAAACAAAACACACTTCACATTAGTGAAGTCCCAACACGTATTAAAGCCACCATTAGTTGTAGATAAAAATGACGTACATTACTTAAACTCTTAGATTCATGTACAGCATAACATGAGTGAACTTTGTCATGCATTAAACGTGAATGTAGATGAACAGTAGAAATTACCACATTACCATTAAGCTCATAGTTTTAAAAATGACAAATAAAATTTAGATAGAGAAGCCTCTAAGATGAGAAAAAATTATATGAATATAGTTGGACAGCGGCCATGACCATTGAAGAGAGAGAACTCATAATAGGGAATCTTCAACCTATAATAAATGTGAATATAGCTGAACGCCATAAGTAGCCTCGTTATCTGAGACATCTAGCTGTTAAAGATAAAAAAAAAATCACGTTTTCACGTGATTAAAACTCCAACTGCTGAAATGTGAAAATAGCTGAACAGATAAGCACCCGCATTCCTGGGACATCTAGCTGTAAGAGACAATTAAAAATCCACATTTTAACATGATTAAAACCAAAGCATGTAATTAATTTGAATAGCTGAACGGTAGAAATAACCATATTGCCTTAAAGCCAAATATAGCCGAACAGCAGCCCTTAACTCATAATAGTAATGTGAATATAAGTGAACAGCATAAGCACCCACATTTCCTGAGTCATTTTCTCATTTTCACATGATTAGAACCCAAACATGTAATGTGAATGTAGCTGAGCAGCACAAATATACACATTCCCTGAGATATTTTCACATGGTTAAAACCCCAACATGTAATAAATGTGAATATAGCTGAACAGCATAAATATCCACATTTCCTGAGGCATTTTCACATGATTAAAACCCCAACATATAAGAAATGTGAATATAGGTGAACAGCATAAATATCCACATTCCCTGAGGTATTTTCACATGGTTAAAACCCCAACATAATTATGATAAATGTGAATATAGCTGAACCGCATAAGCATCCACATTTACTGAGGCATTTTCACGTGATTAAAACCACAACATGTAATAAATGTGAATATAGCTGAACAGCATAAATATCCACATTTCCTAAGGCATTTTCACATGATTAAAACCCCAACATATAATAAATGTGAATATAGCTGAACAGCATAAGCATCCACATTTCCCGAGACATTTTCACATGATTAAAATCCCAACATGTAATAAATGCGAATGTAGCGATAAGTAGAAATAACCAAATTACCCAAAAAATGAAAAAGAAAGAAACAAACAGTATCCGTGTGCTGAAGCTTAGATACAAAGCTCAGTGAAAGAAGTTCCCTTGCGTCTGTGGTAAGCCTCCTTCCAATGCTATCTGAACAAACAGGTGAGGGAAGTTAAAACAACAGGTGAGGAAGTTGGTGGGGGGCGGGGTGAGGAAAGAGAGAGGAAAAGGGCGAGGAGGAGGATGAGGAAGAGTAGGGAAAGGAAGAGGATGAGGATGACCTCAGGTGAGGAAACGATTTTCGTGAAATAAAAAGAAATCTTACGAAGATTTTCTTAATTATAATAATCCCGTAGTGGGGGTAGTGCCGCCAGTGCGCCTCACTTGGGGCACTGCAGGCATTATTTAAGGGTCTTTGCAGCGTCCCTTCGGCCACTAGCTGCAACCTCTGGCATTCCTTCTTCTGTACCTCTGTTCTTATTCTTTCTTTCACCTGACTTACCGGCCTCTCTGACAATTGTTTCTTAGTCCAACTGCGAGGTTTTCCTCCTGTTACACCTTCAAAACCTTCTTACTCTCCATTTTCCTTTCAGCGCTGAATGACCTCATAGATCCCAGTCCTTGACCTTTGGCCCAAATTCTAA
>NC_089796.1:11134301-11141801 GCF_040412425.1 Macrobrachium rosenbergii | reverse complement strand
GTAAACAAACGTTCTCTTATATCCAAGGGCAGCGATGTTCCTTGCATTTGTGGCTAAAAGTTTAATAGTTTGTTTATTGGCGCCTCTGAGTGATCTGATCACTGAGCTAATGTGTACGTGCTTTTATCTCTGGGTGTGTTGTGTAACCGCGTTCTGTTAAAAAGAATGGCAGCATCAGTTGAATTGATTTTATGCCATGTCTTCTTAGTTCTTCTTACAGGTCTCGTTTCTTCAAGGCTGATATCCCCGAAGGAGGGTATTACCGTCAGTGCACCTCAAGTGGTACACTTTAGGCATTACCTAAGGGTCTTTGCAGCGTCCCTTCGGCCCCTAGTTGTAACTCTTTCATTCCTTGTACTATACCGCCGTTCATATCCTCTTGATTCCATCTTTCTTTCCACCCTCTCCTAACGACTGTTTCATAGCGCAACTGCGAGGTTTTCCTGCTGTTACACCTTTCAAACCCTCTTACTGTCAATTTCCCTTCCAGCGCTGAATGACCTCATAGGTCCCATCGCTCGGCCTTTGGCTTAAACCCTATATTCTATTCTATTCTATACCACTCGAAGTATGTGTGTATTTTGATTTGGAAAGAGTTTTGTTTTTTCATAGATAGACCACATCATGTACTGTTTAAAAATATCCTTTAGATTCTTCGTTGGACTGGTCGGTACCGTTCTCGGCTAGCACTCTGCAGGGCCCGAGTTCGAATCTCCGGCCGGCCAATGAAGAATTAGAGGAATTTATTTCTGGTGATAGAAATTCATTTCTCGGTATAATGTGGTCCGATTCCACAATAAGCTGTAGGTCCCGTTGCTAGGTAACCAGTTGGTTCTTAGCCACGTAAAATAAATCTAATCCCTTGGGCCAGCCCTAGGGGAGCTGTTAATCAGCTCAGTGGTCTGGTTAAACTAAGATATACTTAATTCCTTGTTAATGGATCGGTTTTTTACAAGGATTATAGAGCGACGATTCTTTTTGATGCTCCTAATTTCATTGGGTTACTAAGAAAGACAATTATCCCAGAAGTCAGTGGGTCACAAGAAGGCCGCCCAGAAGGCCAAAAATATCATAAATAAAAGACCAATCATTTTAAAGGTTCATCACCAGCTGGGTTTGTTCACTGAATCCGACTACAACTCTCTCTCTCTCTCTCTCTCTCTCTCTCTCTCTCTCTCTCTCTCTCTCTCTCTCTCTCTCTCTTATTATTCAGTTTGCATTGGCTCGTATATATTTATGTTCATTCCTTTGCATATTATACTCTCTCTCTCTCTCTCTCTCTCTCTCTCTCTCTCTCTCTCTCTCTCTCTCTCTCTCTCTCTCTCAGTTTCTGATTGCCAATGGTTAGTTACGTTCAAAGGAAGGCGACGTTGTTAGCGTCGTTTCTGGTTTCTGGGCCAACCTTTGAGCGCACTTTGTTGTCCGACTGGTGGAAAACAATTTATATGTATCCATGCTACAGGATCGGGCTCGCGTCAAGTTGTTAGTTTTATTCAGAGCTTCAGGGGAAAATTGAAAGTTGTTATTTATTTCCACAGTATCCGAAAGACAAATTGTTCCATATTTATACATTATCTGAATGACAAGTTGTTTTATATATTTATACAGTATCTGAAAGTCAGGTTGTTATATAAATTTTATTTATACAGTATCTGAATGACAAGTTGTTATATATTTATACTGTATCTGAAAGTCAAGTCGCTATATATTTATACAGTATCTGAAAGATAAGTTATATTTATACAGTATCTGAAAGATAAGTTGTTATATTTATACAGTATCAGAAAGACAAATTGTTATATATTTATATAGTATCTGAAAGACAAATTGTTATATATTTATACAGTATCCAAAAGACAATTTGTTATATATTTGTACAGTATCTGAAAGTCAAGTTGTTATATATTTATACAGTATCTGAAAAAAGTTATTAAATTTATACAGTATCTGAAAGTCAAGTTGTTATATTTATACAGTATCTGAAAGTCAAGTCGCTCTATATTTATACAGTATCTGGAAGATAAGTTGTTATATTTATACGGTATCTGAAAGACAAATTGTTATATATTTATACAGTATCTTAAAGACAAAATGTTATACATTTATACAGTATCTGAAAGTCAAGTTGTTATATATTTATACAATATCTGAAAGAAGAGTTGTTACGTTTATACAGTATCTGAAAGAAGAGTTTTTACATTTATACAGTATCTGAAAGACAATTTTTGCGTTTATTTCTGTGCATGGTTTATTTAGGAAAAATCTAGATGATAGTTTGATTAAATGTGCAGGTATTTTTTTTATTTTAAGTTTTTTCAAGTTATTAGATGAATTTTTTCAACTTAAAGTGACCAGGATTGTAGTATTAGGATTTGACCTTGGTTAAAGACGTGAAGAACTCAAGTGGTTTTCTCCTTTTGATCAGTGCCAAATTGTTTTGCTGTTGGTCATTTCATGATTACGAAGATATTGAATCTTTCGTGTTTGTTGCAGAAGTTGAAATAACGATTAACAGTCATAGTTTTCTTAGTGACTAACTCGAGTTGAATGTAACTCGAATATTGAAAAGGGATCTATGAGTATAGGCTGTCAACTTCATAGATTAACGTAAGTCATATATATATATATATATATATATATATATATATATATATATATATATATATATATATATATATATATATGTAAATATATATATATTTATTTATATATATATATATACATACATACATACATACAGTGATGCCGTGGTGGTGCAGTAGTAAGGTTCTCGCCTATCAATCGAGAGGACCGGGGTTCAAATCCCGCTCACTGGTGACTAACTTGAGTTGAATGTAACTCGAATATTGAAAAGGGATCTATGAGTATAGGCTGTAAACTTCATAAATTAACGTAAGTCATATATATATATATATATATATATATATATATATATATATATATATGTAAATATATATATATTTATTTATATATATATATACATACATACATACAGTGATGCCGTGGTGGTGCAGTAGTAAGGTTCTCGCCTATCAATCGAGAGGACCGGGGTTCAAATCCCGCCGCTCACTGGTGGCTTGGGGATGGCGCCATTGCGTAAACCCGGTGGCCTGCCAACCTAGCGGTCTGAAAACTCGAGAGGGTTAGCAAGAAAATAGGTATCAGCCATCGGGCTGGGTGTTTAAACAGTGGTGCTAGCGACACACTAGCCACGTGTCTTAGGCAACTGGACTTCTCCCCCACTGGCTTTAACCTTTTTGATATTCATTATATATATTCAGTATATATATTACATGCAGTATATGTATGATTATGTTTATATATCTGTATATATATATTTATATATATATTATATATATAGATATGTACATATGTATATATATAATATAAATTGTTATATATATTCTCTCTCTCATTTGACCGATACTGGATGTAACTTCAGTGAAACATTCATTAAGATTCAGCTAATTCAAACGTTTCTTGCTTCTTGTTCTTGCTTCTTGCGTAGCATTGCAAAGTCCCTTTCCTGTCCGGATTCTCCTCAATTAATTCTCTTGCAAAAGTCCCATAATTTATTTCATTTTTCGGCATAAGTTTTTTCCATGACTGTCTGTCCTCTTGATTTTGGGGTATATGATAAACAAATTTCTACTTAGTAATGCCAGCAAAGTCATCCTCTCAACCAACCGCCTTTAAATGGGTCAACATATTAATTGATTTAGCTCTGGCTTCCTGAAATTCCTTGTCCCCCTTCTGCCTTAGATTTATTATTATTATTATTATTATTATTATTATTATTATTATTATTATTCAAGATAAAGTTCATTAAGCTTTACAAAGGTGATCAGGCGAAGATTATTATTTTTGATCAATCTTAGCATCATTATCCTTATCCTCTTGCCTGCATATCACAGATCCAGGAAGATTATCCAGTAAATGAAAAGCTTGACTAGGAAAAAATTTTAAATGGTACTGACCCCTTACCGTCAAGTTTTGAGCAAAGTTCATCACCTTGTGCCCCCTGTGACGCCAGTATACTCATCTTAAGTATCAATTGTAAAGGTCCGATTTCAGGTTTACTTACAGTTAAATTTTGGCACCACTGACTGACTACCTTGGCCCCCTTTCCATGTCGATTCACGAAACTACTACTCCTCTAGAGCGCCCCCCCCCTCCCCCCGCCTCACACCCGTCCCTGCTTCATTCCCCAGGGGACGTTATCCTTCCCTCCTTCTGTACCCCAGTGTGTTTATGAAAGTGATAAGAATCCATAGGTTGTTTTGTCTGTTAATTAGAGTACAACTGGGTTCTTTCTCTCCCGAAATTATGGCGGGTCCCTTGCCAGATAGGAATCAGACTAATTTCAACGTTTGTTCACTCCTCCTAAATCAGAGGGTCCTCTCTCTCTCTCTCTCTCTCTCTCTCTCTCTCTCTCTCTCTCTCTCTCTCTCTCTCTCTCTCTCTCTCTCAGAATAATCACTGGGATTCTGTTGAATGGAATTATGAAATTTTACTCTCTCTCTCTCTCTCTCTCAGAATAATCACTGGGACTCTGTTGAATGGAATTATGAAATTTTACTCTCTCACTCTCTCTCTCTCTCTCTCTCTCTCTCTCTCTCTCTCTCTCTCTCTCTCTCTCTCTCTCTCTCTCTCTCTCTCAAAATAATCACTGGGATTCTGTTGAATGGAATTAATAGTTTTACTCTCTCTCTCTCTCTCTCTCTCTCTCTCTCTCTCTCTCTCTCTCTCTCTCTCTCTCTCTCTCTCTCTCTCTCTAAAAGTGTATCAGGTGCTAGAGTTAACATCAGTCATACTGCTCCGTGTCGGATTTTTTTTTTATTTTATAACGGGTGGGGGCGTGAGGAGGACATTTCCACTTTGATGAAGAGTATATTGCGAAAGTAAATCATTCTTACGTACTAACAGTCACAAGAATACCGCTCCTTTATATAGTAACTAAGATATTCACTATTCGGTCTGCACCCGAATGGAAATTATCACTATTATGTTAATTTTCTATTGTTTTTGTCGTTGTTATGGAAGTTCAAGCGAAGGTGCAATGCATTTTACTACCCTAATACTATTCTTTGTGCATCTTAATATATTCTTATCTGTATCTGTTTATCAATTTACTCTTTTCTTTTTTAATAAGTGGGATCTCGTCTTTCTGTATTTTCCTTTACCTCCTCTTACTCCTTCCTAATGACCAGCATATTCTTTGGAAGCTTGAATTTCGTCAGTGGCCCCTGTGGTGGGGTTGTTCCATATGAATAGGTTTTATCTTCTAAATAATAATAATAATAATAATAATAATAATAATAATAATAATAATAATAATGTAGCGTGAAGAGTGTTCTGATCACTGATGCAACGAAGACCAAATTCCGTAACCAAGAGATGCCGTTCGCCTAAAGTTTTCTGAGATATTAAATGAAGTAATCATTGGCTTTGCCCATTTGTCATTAATATACCAGCATATCCTCAATAACTTCTCTGTAGATCAATTTTTTTTTTCTTTTTGTATTCTGAAAAGTATAAACTATAAAAATCCGTCGTCTGCAGTCATATTCCTCTCAAGTTTGACTGCCTTATGGCCTCTCAGCTGAGAAGGTGCTTACAGCTTAGACACGATCGCTCTTTTGTGTTTAGTTTGGGGGACGCGCAAAGCATATTCGGTCACTCTGTTGGCTTATTTTGATGCCTTTGGGACCTGGTATCCCTCCCACCAGACTCTAAAACTCTCACAGATTTCAATAATGGTCGCTGGACTTTGAGAGCCCATGGACTATAATATATGTAGTAGCTACAGGCATTCATCCACTGTCACCCATCCCCTTAATGACGAGACCCGATGCAGAGTGGTTTTACTGATCAAGAGACCTTGTTACTTCCTGACGTTGCTGGTTACCCGTTTAAGGGCTGACCGAACCCGTCGCTACTTACCGTCTCTTTTTTATAAACCAATTCATGTATAGGTATTTAAGTAGGTTTTTTCCACATGTATGGTAGCTAATATTATTACCATAGAAATTATGAATGTAAGGTGGACTATGGGCATATCATTGCAAAAATGATAATGAGAAAAAAGTCTTTCATTTAGACATTTTTTCTAACATAAGTGACGTACCTTAGAAATTTTTTCTAACATAAAAGACGTATCATTGTCGTTTAGTTATTTCTCTTTGTTTGTTTGTCAGTGGTCATATTGTACTTTGCATAAGGAAGGGTATCTGATAATGATATTGCATTTATTAGGCTGTACTTAGTCATATGGTACCAGACTATATTTTCACAAAGGAAAGTTATAATATTAAAGCGCCCTCAAGTTTATGTTAGACTGGAAAGGTCGAAGCGTAAGCCTCATCGGGCCTTTAGTTGAGAGATTTAGTTATGCCAGATTAAACAAACTTCTTGTCAATATATGGGGGACTTTCGTTGGTTATTCATGACGTGGTTCAAGTGAAGTCACTGACTGACTTAATTTGTTGGTGCTAGTAATAGCGTATTGCATACTGTAGTTGTTATTTTGATTTGATTTGCTAGCAGGATATCTTAAGAACTGTTGAACGGAATTGAATAAAACTTGGCAGGTGTAGTCATCAGGTGGCTTTCTCGGGATAATTAGTTATCTTTTAGGAGAATTCTGCGACAGATTATCAATAAACTCTCGGTCGATTTCTTTCCAAAGTTAATGATCTCGAGGCAAGACTTTCTGACGCGCATGCGCGCTTACAGACACCGAGAATACAACCTCCTTCCTTCTTTGTTGGCGAAAGTAATCATTATTGGATGTACTGATATCAATAGACTTTTATAGGTAATAACAGACTTTCCCGTTAAGTTTTATAAAAGCTAGATAAAATGAAGTATGTATTTTCATCATTGCTTTATTTTGGAATTTCCGCTAAAATTTGGGGTTAACACAGTTTTTTATTTTGTTTTCGTCAACAACTGCCGGGAACAGTGGAACATATCCTTACTGTAGCAACAGAAATGCTAATTGCATTGCGACATTTTGGGATTAGTGAAAGTAAAGATAGCCTTTGTAAAATTTTACGACACAAATATTGATCGTGAGAAAACCGTTATTTGCTTTAGTTTGGTGGCAGTGTCCAACCTTTTTTTTTTTTTTATTCACTCATTTTTAATAAGTAGTGATACTGCTCTGGAGTTAAAAAAAATGTTTTGGAATAATTTGAATTTTAAAGATTTTAGACAACTTGTCTTAGATGTCATACCATCTCTCTCTCTCTCTCTCTCTCTCTCTCTCTCTCTCTCTCTCTCTCTCTCTCTCTCATCAGAAGCAAGAAGCAAAATATTTTAAATTTCGCCGGAGCGAATTTGGGTAGAATTCCCTCCTCGTTGCCATGTTCGGGCATACTTGATGATGAGACATACCTCCGGAGACCTTATAATGGACTCGACCCGGTTCGACCCCTGATCGGTTAAGGAGGAAAATTGTCCTGGATGAGTAATGGCCAGCCAAGATAGGAGAGAGCA
>NC_089796.1:11059301-11124301 GCF_040412425.1 Macrobrachium rosenbergii | reverse complement strand
AATATCTGTACTTTAATTGTTGCCAGACATTTTGGAATTAAAACGCTGCTTTCATATAACTTTTTTATTATTATTATTATTATTATTATTATTATTATTATTATTATTATTATTATTATTATAAGCCAGAAATATATCTTGATTCACGAGTACTTCCCTCTCCGGACATGACACTTAACGGAGAGTTACTAGCGCAACGCAGTAACCAAGAAAAGGCAGTAATTAGAAAAATAGAGAAAACTCTATACAAACTGAACGCAGCTGACGCAGCAATCACTTTCAATAAAACCTGTTTGAAAGAGGGTCTACTACCCATACATTATTATTATTATTATTATTATTATTATTATTATTATTATTATTATTATTATTATTATTATTATTAAAAATTCAAAGAAGCCTACCGAGCTTCCTGTCAGTAGTGTCCATGGCCATATAGATAATATTTACAATCTTATTTTAATCTTACCATGTATAAAGATGATTTCTGTATGTCGTTACACTCATGAAGTATAAAACTGAAATAAAAAGATAAGATATCTTAAGAAATTTTACAAGATGAGAGATTTCACAAAATGAGAATCATCATGATGCACCTTTAAAACATGAGATGGGCTTCCTGCATTACCCAGGAGCCAAAAATGTATAAGTTATATATTATCACCGTTTTTTTCATTCTCACGCGTTTTTTCTTTTCTTTTTTGTCCCATCATTTGATAGATAGCTTTAAGGAACAGGATGTAGCCAGGATACACGTATTGCATATTTTCCATATATTTCTTATATTCTCATAGTCTTTTCAACATTTTAACAGCTTTGCTACTTAACCCATTTTATTTTCATTTGTACCATTATTCGGCAGATAAAGAGAGTGAGATTAAAGATTTTATGTATGTCTTGTCCGTTTGTCATCATGCCTTTGTTAGGATATAATATCATATAAATATTGTTGACAATAATACATAATAATTATTATTATTATTATTATTATTATTATTATTATTATTATTATTATTATTATTATTGATACTGGGTTTTGGAAGTATCGAAAAAAAGGCCATTAACTTACTTAGACATCCCCCACTGATTAGATTTACAGGACGGAAAAAAATTACTGATACAAGAGAAGATGAGAGTAAAATTAAAAGAAAATGAAACAATGATAAAAATGAGTATGTGAATAAATAAATAAAAAAATAAGATGCACTGGAGGAAGGGAAATATGAAAGAGCTCTAATAATGGCAAAAAAAGAAAATATATGAATAATTAAGCAGTCTAAAGTGATATAAATATAAGATATGTGACTGAAACAACATAGAAGAAACAATGGCAAAGAAGTAAATAATGAGTTACCTGTGTTACCTTTAATTCCTCTCCAAATGTGGCTATGATCCCCACTTCTGGTATTGCCATTAGCGTTAATGTGATCATTAGCGGTGCCTGTAAGCTCGACTATTAACGCTACTTACGGTAATGACTAATAGTGCTCCTTCTGCCTTCGACCTTTTGCGTTGTTAATGAAATGCGTTGTGTTGTATGACCATTCACAACATCATCAATAGAATTAACATAACATCACATGTAACCATTAACATCAACTGCTCTTTTTTTTTCCCTACAGACGGAGAAACGAATTCAAAAAGGTCATTCAAATTCAAACCGTAGATTCAAAATTGAAAGCCCCTGTAGGAGGGTAGTGCCCTCAGTGTACCTCATGCGGTGCACTGTAAGGTTCTTTGCAGCGTCCCTTCGGCCCCTAGCTGCAACCCTTTTCATTTCTTTAACCGTACGGTACGTCTGTTCTTATTATCTTTCTTCCATATTGCTTCCCACCCTCTCTTAACAATTGTTTCAAAATTATTTTCAGAGTTGAATGACCTAAAGAGTCTCACTGCCTGACCTTTGTCCAAGTTGTATATGTATATGTATATATATATATATATATATATATATATATATATATATATATATATATATATATATACATATATATGTATATATATATATATATATATATATATATATGTATATATATATATATATGTATATATAAATATTATATATATATATATATATATATATATATATATATAAATTTATATATATAATATATATTATATATAATGTGTGTGTATATATATATATTATATATATATATATATATATATATATATATATATATATATATGAATATAAGTATATCTATAAAACACTATTTAAACGTTGAAACTATATATTTCGGCACTTGCTTCTGTGCCCTCTGGTAGAATATGGACAGATGAAAGTGTCTAGAAATATATGGTTTCAAACGTTTAAATAGTGTTTTTGGGCCTTTCTTATATACATATTACACTGTAGTATTACAGGAATAGATATTCATATATATATATATATATATATATATATATATATATATATATATATATATATATATATATATATATATTTATATATATTCAGATTAAAACCAGAATCATACAGTTCCGTTAATGGTATATTGATATAAACAAATGAATAAACCATTAAATCTAATATTCTAAGGATTAAAACTATGCTGTGAGTAGCTGTTAGCACATTTTCCTTGTGTAGGTTACACGAGAAACATTGCATCCACCTGTATATCATATTCGTCATTTTTTTTTTAATTCATAAAATGTACATCGCAAGTATGCACACAGCTACTTTGTGAAATGATGTATTTTTTCTGTACTTTACTTAAAAATTGGAATAGTGAGCCACAACGTAGTTTACAAACATGAGAAATTAAAAGACAAACTTACGTTTACTGAATTACAAAGTACTCGTTGACACAGAAGGCATAAAAGACTAGGCATATGAAATAGACATAATAACTTTTGAACTAGAAGGAAAAAAGACACAAATCATTAAAAAAAAAAAGATAAATTAGGCTGTGGAATAAGGATGGAAAAAATATTACTAAATTTTTCCTCAAAAATTTTATTTTCCATCCTTGACCTTTAATTAGTTGTCCCCTCTCGCTTTACCGGGTAACTGGCTTTATTCTATCCCAGTTTAGATAGCTAAGATTGTAATGATCGTCCAGTATTTGCCAAGGATAAATTGTAGATGCGAGGAAGCGTAAAGACTGATGATTATCATTGTAATAACTGACCATATTTCAATGTAACAGATTTTACGGGACTGGTTGATTTGCTTTACTATAAACTGGCGTTACGAGTGAAAGGGTCATTTGTACGAAAAACTAAGAAATCTATTTGGTCAGTGATTAATCACATATATATAAAGTATATATATATATATATATATATATATATATATATATATATATATATATATATATATATATATATATATATATATATATATATATATATATATATATATATATATATATATATATATATATATATATATATATATATATATATATATATATATAGAATCTACTGCTGTACTTTTACCAGATATGTATGTAATTGTAATGGCCACAATTCCTCTTAACTTCGAATTCTTCTGCGCTTTTTAGATATGCTTGTCACAACAAAGCCTTGGATCCAGGTGCAAGATATACGAAGCAATTATGATGTCCGGTAGTGGGAAACGAAATATATATATATATATATGTGTGTGTGTGTGTGTTTGTGTTTGTTTGTGTGTATTTTGTTTAAGTAGGAAATAAGTAGATACGAATAAAACCTCTTTTGAATTATGCCTGGAAACTGGGAGAAGCTTCTGAACACCGAGGCATCCAACCATCAGCAGTCTGAACCGCTGATCTTCATTCCATTTTCGGCAATTGTGAAATAACCTTTTGGGCAATTGTGAAATAACCTTTTGAACGACAGTTCAAGCCTTCTGCGGAATAAATAGCCCCGACATTTTTTCCCCCTCTATACCAGTTTATGAATGGAGCAAATATGAACGGAAAAGCCTCCAGACATTGTCGATTTTTAACCTCGATTTTTCCCTTCGCAATGTATCTTAGTTCTTAGCCGCATCCGCCCTTCAGCATCATACCTGAGCCACGTAATCCCTCCTCCCTGGACCACCCGTTCCCCTGGGGAGGGACGGTGTAGGGATGGTTCTGGACCGGGGAGGGGGAGCGGTGCAAACGGCGAGTTTCCAATTAGTCATTTATGCATTTCTGCTGGACGGTTTCCAATTAGCCATTTGTGCATTTACGTTGGATCAGTTGCTGCTGCTGCCCTGTTTCCGCCTGCCTTGACCGCCGTGCGCGCCCCAGTGGTAATGGCGGCGCCCAGTCGTGTTTCGGCATAAGCTGCTCTCCTAATTTGGGTCCATTTTCAGTCGTTTCTGTAATTAATATACCGGCCGGGTGATGTTTAGCGTGTGTGTGTTCGGGAGCTTTAGTTCTTTGTTATGTTATGAGATATGTGTATATATATATATATATATATATATATATATATATATATATATATATATTATTATATAGAGTATATATATATGTATATATATACAAATATATAATATATATATATATATATATATATATATATATATTATAATCAGTAAATATACAATGTACACACTGTGTTAACCCAAACCAATGTACACATCATTTAAGTAATCACTGGCAGATTCATTGTGGACAGAGCACATTATGTATCAGAAGGCATTATCAAACAACATGCCGACAAACCTCTTACCTGTAATCATTGGGATGCACGCATGCATGCGACTTCCTCGCATAAACGCTTATTATAATGTGCGTACACAAAGAACCGGATGTTGTTAGGGTATTCTTTGGGTAATGCCCATCCTGAGGGCACCACGAAACCCCTTAATAATCCCCCCCTCCCCCCCACCCCAATGAACATCCAATATCGAAGCCACGGACAATCAAACCCCCTGTCCATTTTCTTTATGATCGGTTCCCGTTTTCTTTGAAGGCGGATTTACCGCATGGCCGACCCCCATTGACGGATTAGCCCTGTGAAACTGCGCCCCCTGAACAGTAACAGTTTGACCGTAATCTGTGTATCGCTTTAATTGAAAACATTGTTGGTAGGCCAAAAGAATTAAGTGGTGAGAGGACAGGCTCGAGAAGAGAGAGAGAGATAGAGAGAGAGAGAGAGAGAGAGAGAGAGAGAGAGAGAGAGAGAGAGAGAGAGAGAGAGAAAATCAGACGGGCGTATCAGTAGCTTAAGTCGATGATGATGATGATGATGATGATGATGGTTGTTGAGGAAGAAAGGGAATTTAGGTGTGGGGAGGGAGATAGGAAAGAGAGATAGGTAGAGGGAACGGATTGGGAGAGGAAGAGGGGTTAGCGAGGAGAGAGGGGAGGGGAAAAGGAAGGGGAAGGAGTATTGGCAAAATCTAACCTCCTTGGGTATTGGAAAAGGGAGGGGAAGGATAGAAGGGAGAGGGAAATATATGGAAGGGAGAGGGAAATATATGGAAGGGAGGGGAAGGTATAAGGGAAAAGTGGACAGGAGAAGCAGGGAGGGAAGAGAATGGGAGGGGGGAAAGGAAAGTGGGGAGGGGGAAGAGTGAGGGAGAGAGGCAGGTCTTGCATGGAAAAGGAGAGAATAATAAGAGTGAGGGAAAGGTGAGAGACGATAACGCACATGCTTCTCTCTCTCTCTCTCTCTCGTAAATCAGGTGAGGGGGAAAACAGTTCTCTCTCTCTCTCTCTCTCTCTCTCTCTCTCTCTCTCTCTCTCTCTCTACCTGGCCGTTTGCGCGTCGGGGGTTTTGTGTCGCTTTTGTGTCGTTCTTTTGTAGAATAGCGCCGGCTAATACCCAGCTCGTAAGCCGCTCGGCCCAATGGTTATTGTGGGAACTGAGACGTTTATCTTAAGTGCCTCGAAAAAAGACAAGGGTCCCCTTTTTTTTTGTCTTCCTCCTTTCCATCGCCGGTACTTCACTATCTAATTCATTGATTGAGTGATTGTCCGATTGAGAGAGAGAGAGAGAGAGAGATGAATGAATAGGGCTGTAAGATGTTTTGTACAATTGATGGGTTTATCAGAGCTACGAAATTCTTTCCACTTTCAGATTCATTGAGAGAGAGAGAGAGAGAGAGACTCATCACTGGTCTGAACTGAAATATATTTATTACAAGTTACGAGTTGATCTGTAGAAAGAAGTTCATTTCTGGACAAAATTCATTGCCTGAATGATTGACTGGTTGAGAGAGAGAGAGAGAGAGAGAGAGAGAGAGAGAGAGAGAGAGAGAGAGAGAGAGAGAGAGAAGCACATTAATTAGGACTGTACCCTATTTTGGTGAGGCTAACAAAGCAATAATTACAGTTCTTTTCATTATGGAGAGAGGGGAGAAACTTCTGATTAGGATCGAGATGTTTTTGTCAAAGCAACGAAATTAAAGCAGAAATATTTTTCAACTTATGCAGCCAGTGTTGTGTTAGTTTTTGATCACCGTCAGAAATATTACTTTTTAGTTTTCTGTAAAAGAAAACTATTATGCCGGCTTTATCTGTCCGTCCGCACTTTATTCTGTCCGCACTTTTTCTGTCCGCCCTCAGATCTTACAAACTACTGAGGCTAGAGGGCTGCAAACTGTTATGTTGATCATCCACACTCCAATCATCAAACATAGCAAATTGCAGCCCTCTAGCCTCAGTAGTTTTTATTTTATTTAAGATTAAAGTTAGCCGCGATCGTGCGTCTGGCATCGTGATAGGTGCCAATCACACAGGCCACCACCGGGCCGTAGGTGAAAGTTTCATGGGCCGCGATTGAGAGTTTCATGGGCCCTGGCTGAGAGTTTTATACAGCATTGTACGCTGTACAGAAAAATCGCGTTCTTACTTGTTTTAAATGGCCTACCATTAGAACTTCCAGTATCATTTTACTGGTTTTAACGAGAAAGTGTCATTCTCAATTGCACTTTCATAATGTTATGTAAACATTAACTTTATACCGATATTTTATCATTGAAAGGTAAAGAAAATACAATTATCCCCCTTGTGTTTCGTGGATATCTGTCGTTATAGTATTGTTTAACCAGTTACGGACAACCAAAGTGAATTTCTCAAAGAAGGAAAAATGTTTTGATATGTACAGTATTGAATTGCCAGTTCCGTCGGCGTTCGCTAGCAGAAAGAAATTATGGATGGACTTTTGTCTGTTGTAGGTTTTACGTTGTCATTGAGTAAATCAATATACATATACATATTCTTTACATATACAGTACATACATATGTATATGTATATATATACACATGTATATATGTATATATATGTATATATAAATATATACACATGTATGTTTGTATATATATGCCTATATATAAATATATATATATATATATATGTATATATATATATTATATATATGTGTATATATATATTATATATATGTGTATATATATAGGTGTGTATATATATATATATATATATATATATATATATATATATATATATATATATATATATATAGAGCATATGACGAAAAATGGTCTTATTTGTCATTGGTCTATAAACGTTTGGAGGTGAAAAGTTCTGGTAATCTTGTATGCATGTATAGGTTGAATCCTGCAGGTGTTTTATAGGACAAGTTAGGAAGATACGAGGATCTCCCAAAAATATTTGGAAAAGGGACCTCCGTGATTCTTCCCAAAAAATATTTGGAAAAGGGACATCCGTGATTCTTCCCAAAATATTTGGAAAAGGAGTCTCCGTGATAACAAAACTTATGATTTATAAAGGGATTGATGAGCCAACTCTCTTTTATGGAAGTGAAGTGTGGGTGCTAAATGAAATAGAGGAAAAATGTGGAAGCTTTTGGGGTGATTTGTTTTGGGCTGCATTTGTGGAGTAAGAAGGATTGAAAGGATGAGAAATGTAAGGATTGATTAGGTATCAAGATTAGCATGGGGAATGAGTGGATTGAATCCAGGTGCTCGGAGTCGTTTTGATCATTTGAAAAAAAAATGGCGTTAGATAGTTGTAATATACAAATAATTTATACGACTTGAGAACAAAGAAGAGAGAGAGAGAGAGAGTTACTAGGGAAAGTTTGGGAGAGGGGATTGACGTAATGTGTTAAGGGGTTGATGTGTTGCGGATGAGAAATCTGTGTAGGTAAGCTATATAAATGGGACTGCTTTCAATAGTGGAGGTTAATGCTTGATTCAACATTTAAAGGATATGCAAATAGCAGTGTTTGTTCTCTTTGATTTTTCTCTGGATCCATCCTCAGGTAGGGAAATGGATTTTCTTTATATATATATATATATATATATATATATATATATATATATATATATATATATTGTATATGTGTGTGTGTGTGGTGCAGATAAATTTATATATATATATATATATATATATATATATATATATATATATATATATATATATAACTTTATCACATACACAATTGTTCTGTGCATTAGTAGAATTACTAAAAGGACCTCATTCAAACTGGATGGTATCTAATGGAGTATTTATTAAGAAAAATTACAAGCTTTCTTGGACAAACAGTCCATAGGTCCTTTTAGTAATATATATATATATATATATATATATATATATATATATATATATATATATATATATATATATATATATATATATATATATATATATATATATATATATATATACATATATATACATACAGGTGTGTGTATAGATATAGAGATATAATATATAAATATATGTATATATATAGAATATATATATATATACTGTATATATATACACGAGTGTGTGTGTATATTCAAATTGATTTATCATAGATGTGTACACATACGGCTCCTGTAATTTCATCAGAATTTATTTACACCATCTAGTATAGTAAGAAAAAACAAAATGTGAAGAGTACAATCTTTGCATAACTTTCCTAATTCCTTTTAGAGGAAACCGAGAAAGTCTGACGGCCCATCTTTGATTATCGATAATTTATGACTGTCAGATGAAATATTCAACGCCCATTAAGAAGAGAAAGAGGGAGAGAGGGAGAGAGATGAAAAGTTAATATACGTATACTTTTATGTATATTGGCAGTGGTCGTTTAAAGTGATGTATTGCAGAGGTGCTTGGGTAAGATAAAATATAGAATATTGATGGATAGAAAGATGGATACTTAGAATTGCCAAATAAATATGTACATTATTGAAATAAAAAAAAAGACAGGTAAAACATGCGCATAAGTTTCTTTGGCGCAGTCGAGTTTTCTGTACAGCGTATAATGCTGTTTGAAACTCTCAGCCGCAGCCCGATGAAACTTTAAGCCACAGCCCGGTGGTGGCCTGTGTCATTGGCACCTATAACTGTGCTAGACGCACGATCATGGCTAAATTTAACCTTAAATAAAATAAAAACTACTGAGGCAAGAGGGCTGCAGTTTGGTATGTTTGATGATTGGAGGGTGGATGATCAACATACCAGTTTGCAGCCCTCTAGCCTCAGTAGTTTTTAAGATCTGAGGGCGGACGGACAGACAAAAAGCCATCTGAGTAGTTTCCTTTTACAGAAAATTAAAATATCGTAGGTTGGAAGAGCAAAATTATGTAAAAAATAAATTAGATTGTAATGTAAAAAGTAGCTTAGAAAAATACATGGGGAGAGTGAGAGGAGTAGTGATAAGAATTAGATAATATAAGAAGAGAGAAATAACAGGGATATATGAATGCTGGGAGTAAATGGGAGGGATAATGATATAAAACATTTCTCGATAACAGTAATTATAACAATAACAAATCAGTATCGTCATAACTTTGTTCATTATTTTCTTGGACATCATCATTAATAATAAAATTTTTGATGATGCTGATGTAACATTATTTTCATTGTTGTTAAGATATGTATTTTTATGGTTATTTCGGCGTTATTATTGTTATGAATATGATTTTAATGTTAAAATAGTTTATTGCATCTCGTGGCGATATCTAAGTACCGAATTCTTATTGTTGGTGTTATATTTGTTGTATTTTCTTAAGTTCATTCTCATCGTGATGATGATGATGATGACGACTGTGGTGATGATGATGATTATTACTGTTGTTGTTGTATTTTCTTAAGGTCATTCTCATCGTGATTATTATTATTATTATTATTATTATTATTATTATTATTATTATTATTATTATTCCCCGTAATTTTTAAGGTAATTGTTATCGCGATTATTATTATTATTTTTATGTCATTTCTAATATTATTAATATTATTATTGTATTTTCTTAAGGTTGTATTATTATTATTATCATTGTATTAAAGTCATTATTATTATTATTATTATTATTATTATTATTATTATTATTATTATTATTATTATTATTATCATCATGCCCCCTTCGGCATTTTTCCTCGCCATCGCCATATGTATTTCGCATTCGGGAAATACAATATTGACATTTAATCCCCCCCCATAGCGAGCGTTCATTTCCCATTTCGCATTTTAGCTTTGCAGCTGGTCGCCCGTTTAATGGCATTTTCGCTTTGTTGGCACTAATCGGAAATTTCGCATCGTTGCAAATGTTTCCATTTCCTACGTTCAAACATGTTTGCATTTTCTAGCAATCAGCCTATCGTTCGTATTTGTTCGTATGTGCGTGCATATATGTGTATATGTGTGTATTTATATATTCCCGTGCGGGACGGGACCGGGCGGGGGTATGTGATGGTGATGATGAAAGCTTCGACTCTCTCTCTCTCTCTCTCTCTCTCTCTCGTTTTCCAGAGGGCATATGATGGTGATGATGAAAGCTTCGTCTCTCTCTCTCTCTCTCTCTCTCTCTCTCTCTCTCTCTCTCTCTCTCTCTCTCTCTCTCTCTCTCTCGTTTTCCAGAGGGCATATGATGGTGATGATGAAAGCTTCGTCTCTCTCTCTCTCTCTCTCTCTCTCTCTCTCTCTCTCTCTCTCTCTCTCTCTCTCTCTCTCTCGTTTTCCAGAGGGCATATGATGGTGATGATGAAAGCTTCGTCTCTCTCTCTCTCTCTCTCGTTTTACAGAGGGTATATGATGGTAATGATGAAAGCTTCGACTCTCTCTCTCTCTCTCTCTCTCTCTCTCTCTCTCTCTCTCTCTCTCTCTCTCTCTCTCTCTCTCTCTCGTTTTACAGAGACAGTTTTATTGTGTGTTTTCACCTCTTCTCTCTAGTTTTGCTTTATAGAGGAAGTCTCATCGAACGGTTTTGTTCTCTCTCTCTCTCTCTCTCTCTCTCTCTCTCTCTCTCTCTCTCTCTCTCTCTCTCTCTCTCTCTCTCTCTCTCATTGCTTTGTAGATGAACAAATCTAGCGAGCATTCCTGTTCATGGAGTTTAGTTGCCTTTTTAATAACCTGTTCAGTTTGAAATGGCGAGCGAAAGCGAAATATTAAAAAAGGAAGTGATCGAATACACGACTTCTGATTTGAAGTAATACAACGGATGATATTTTCTACTTGTCTATTTATTCATCTGTTTATTTCTGCTCGTTGTGTACGTCCCCTTTTTTCGAAATAAATAAAGAGGGGGGAAAAAAAGGGGGTAGGGGAGGGGGAGAATGGACGTGCGCGTCCTCTGCACAGTGATCAAGTCAGTGATGTGCCTGATTTACTTTATAGAAGTGATTTTACTATCAGTGTATTTATGTGGTACATCAGCTAAGTAGTAGAGTTTGTATTTGAGCTGTTGGCGTATGCATCATCATCATTATTATTATTATTATTATTATTATTATTATTATTATTATTATTATTATTATTATTGATTTTGTTGTTGATACTGCTATCACCTTGTGAATGCACCTGTGTCTTAAATACTTTTGTGCTTGAGAGATGGAATTAAATTTATTAATGTTATTGTTATTATTATTATTATTATTATTATTATTATTATTATTATTATTATTATTATTATTATTATTAATTTTGTTTCTGCTGCTGCTGTCACCTTGTGAAGGCACTGTGTCTTCATTGTAAATACTTTTGTGCTTAAGAGATGGAATCAAATCTGTTGTTGTTATTATTATTATTATTATTATTATTATTATTATTATTATTATTATTATTATTATTATTATTGATTTTGTTGTTGTTGCCACTGCTATCACTTTGTGAATGCACCTGTATCTTCATTGTCAATACTTTTGTGCTCGAGAGATTGGAATCAAATCTATTATTATTATTATTATTATTATTATTATTATTATTATTATTATTAATTTAGTTGTTACTACTGTCTTCCCGTTACTGTATCTTTGTCTTTATTAAATCGACATTCTGTCCTTGAGAGCTCAACATCACTGGTGATAATGATGAATATTAATTTAGTTGTTGCTGCGGTCATCATCTTATCGCTGAATGAAGCCTGTTGTTATTGTAATTAATAGTTTTTGGTTTTGTTATCATTATTCGTCTTAGTCTCTTTCTTCCTCCTCCCCGTCTCTTTTTTTTTTTTTTTTTTCCTTTTTAACTTCCTCTAATGAAGTTCGAGGAGGTTATGCCTTCGGCTGATTATTTTTCTTCCTGCGTGTTTGTCCCGTCGCTGGCAGTATTAAGTAAAAATTTATGTATTGATTTTTTACGGAAATTTTACCAAAGGTTGGCGCTGCAGCCGCTCTTGTTTTATCTGAGTTTGAAGAAAATTGGAATGTAGGTACTTTGCAGGTTAGTGGTTGTTTTCCCCTAGCCTGTTTTTCAAGTTCATGGATCAAGAATAATGTCAGAATATTGAAATGTTTTCCATTTTTATCTCTAAAAAATGTTTAGGGTTGTTTTGCATTTTTGACCTTGACGTATTTTGCAAAGGCTGCGGGTCATTTTAATGGACATCATTTAATTTTTCACCGATTTTGATGAGTCTTGATTAGAAAGTACCCCGAGGCTTGTACATTTTGGAGGTTTATGATTAATTTTCTTGGTTACTTCCAATCTTGGCCTAAGTTTCAAGGTTACGTATCAATTTAAAGGACAAACATTTTTTTTTTTAGTATTTGAATTTTTCCTAGACTTGTTGGGTGATTATTTTTCCTGAATATTCTTCACCGTGACTTTTATTTTATGTCATAGGTCCATTTAAGGGTCAACATTTTATTTTTCTTCGGATTTTACGAAACGTAGTAGTTCCATATTTGGCGACTGGTAAGTAGCCTATTTTGCACCCGAATCATGTGGACCTGGACATGTAAGTATCACAGGCTGATTTAATTCTCCACAGAAATTATCATCTCCTGATTATCTTAAACACGTCCTAGGCAGAAATTATTACGTTTTTAAGTATCGTTATTGTATATTATATCGTCGGTGTCGAATGGCAGATTCTGAACAGCAGAACAGGTGGTTGAAATCTATCTATGATTATTAAGGCAACTGCATTTGCTCGGGGGAATATAGTAAATTACAGAATGGAAAGCTTATGAGTTTTCGCTTATCTTTTGCAATGGTAGTTTAATATATATTGTTCTTTCCATTATGGCATTTATCAGGCGTTCGGTTTTCCTTTGTTTGTATAATGGTTATCATCTTTTCGACTTAATGGAAAATTTATATTTTTTTGTCTTGGTTTATTAATTATAAGGATAACGTATCATTCTGATCAATATTTATAATTTTTTCCTAGAATGTTATGCCTTCGTTATGTTGAATAGAAGATGAAAAATAATTATAAAAATAACCGTCTCAGTAGGCTTGTTATTACAAGTATGGATCTTGTGTGCGTGTGTGTATGTGTGTGTGTTTTTTTTTCTTAAGGTCTACAAATGTTTAAGGTCTACAAATTTTTTAGCCTCTCGGACCAGAGGGTCGGCGACTGACGGAGGTGTGGGTTCGGAGGGCAGCGCTCTCTTTTGGTGTTAGTTACTGAAGGCGCCTTTATTTTCAGCAGGGATGTTGATGTTTAGGACCGTATATGATGGTGATTAGCAGGAGAAAATATTGTATCTTTTGCGACGTTTTGAGTTGGGTTTTCCACCAAGGATATGCGTGGTTTCAAAGATAAGTTAGTTCAGTTATTTCTGTGACGCTGATAAGGGCATCTGTGGTCAGACAGGTGGGATGTGTCTCTCATTTTTTTGTTTTCTGTAAAAGAGGCCTGTTGTGCCGGCTATGTCTGTCCGTCCGCACTTTTTCTGTCCGCCCTCAGATCTTGAAAACTACTGAGGCTAGAGGACTGCAAATTGGTATATTGGTCATCCACCCTCCAATCATCAAACATACCAAATCGTGGCCCTCTAGCCTCAGTATTTTTTTATTTTTATTTAAGGTTAAAGTTAGCCATAATCGTGCAGCTGGCAACGATATAGGCCAGGCCACCACCTGCCTTAGGTTAAAGTTTCATGGGCCGTAGCCCATACAGCATTATACCGAGACCACCGAAAGACAAATCGATTTTCGGTGGCCTTGATTATGCGATGTACAGAAAACTCGATTGCGCCGAAGAAACTTCGGCGCATTTTTTACTTGTTTTTAATAGTTACCACTTGGTTATATCAGGAGATGGGCCTAGAAAAGGTGCATAGCGATCTGTTCAGGTTCCCGTATGCCCCGGAACATCCACTGACAAGGCATCAAAATCGGTATGCCACGGTAAGCCCCCTTCAGGCGATCTTGCTTGGGACGGGCAGGGTTGTTCTTCATGATGAGGCTGCTGGCTGCCCGACTGTTGTTGTGTAATAAGCGATAAGGTTAATTTTCGTTCTCTGGTCGATGGGTGAAATATGGTTGGAAAGGAAGGTGCTGAGTGCACCTAGTCTGCTTTGCATTTCGTGTTCATGGAGGCTTTCCAGAAGAGATTGATTGTTTCGTGAAATGTCAGATTATAATGCGGTATGTGAAACTACCCATAACATAGTGCTAAAGTACCAGGAAGATGCTGATCATTACATTGACAGTTCTTGTTAGTACTTTGTTGCCATGCGTTTTATATTTAGGTGTGGATATTGTTTATTTAAATATTAACGGTGTAACTGAACGTTGTCATTTTTGTAGTTTATTCTTTTATTTTCTGGAGTGCTTCCCATTTATATAAAGTTTTATATGACATTTTGACATTGATTAGACGAAAAAATTATCTTTTGAAAGATATGGAAATATTATAATTTTGAATCTGTAGTTATTATGAAAGTTGTAATTTTGTGGTCAGTAAATCTGTCTACCTATCTACCTGCCTATCTGTCTACAGGGCTGCGATAGGAGGGCATCCATCAAGGGTATTCTGTATCTCACCGTCGACGTACCTGTTAGGGCAGCTATTACTATTGTGGTTGTCATTAGTGTTTGAATGTAATCGTTCAACATTTCTTTTTGTCTTCAAGTAATCTGCATTTTCGAATGGTATCCTATCTGCCCTTGTATAATCTCTGTATGGGGTCTTGAGCTAATTAAAGAATATTATTATTATTATTATTATTATTATTATTATTATTATTATTATTATTATTATTATTATTATTATTATTCGAAAATGAAACCAATCCATATGGAACAATTCCACCACAGGGACCATTGACTTGAAATTCAAGCTTCCGAAGAATATTAAGTTGTTCATTAGGAAGAAGTAAGAGAAGGTAAAGGGAAATACAGAAATAAATTAACAAATAGATAAAAATGTATTAAACTCCAAGGAGAATAACAGTGGGAAGATGTGAAGGAAGATCCATGACTCCTGTAAAAGATATGCCGTAATTCATTAGCCTTCCCACTAGGCATGACAGGTACAATAATAACTCGGAATATGAACAGTCCGAATCAGTGCTAGTATTAATAATTAATACTGAGTTGTCATTGCCACTTTCGTCTTATTGCTCTACATGTCTACAGTTATGCAATTTCTACTTGAATATAGCGCTGACTCGTATTGTTTATTATTGTTATTATTATATATTTTCATTATTATATATGTAATTCCTGGTGGGAAGGCTAATGAATTTAAGCATATCTTTTACAGAAGTATGCATTTTCTCCATACATATCTTCCTTTTGTTATTGAGTTAATTCTTTATTCAATTCAAGGCCCCATTCAGAGATACACAAAGGCAGATACAATACCGTGCAAGAAAAAAAGACAAAATGTTGTACGGTTATATAGAAACATTACTGACAGTATCAATAACAACAGTAATAGCTATCCTAATAGGTATGTCGACCATAAGATGCAGAAGACCCTTAATGAATGGAACAGCGAGACCCCCACCCTTACCCCCCACCCCTTGTAGCCCTGAAGACAAAAATTCCATGAACACGGAATACTACTGACAGTAATTGTAGTTTTTCAGTAGTCACTAAAAACAGTTACGAAAAACCAACGCTATTTCCCTAAGACAGTGGTTTTCAACCTTTTTATGCCCATGGCCCATTTTTGGCTTCCCTAAATACTCTTAGCCCACTGCCCTTCAGAATTGTGTAATAAAGATAATAGAGTTATTATAAAACTTTTCAGAACACTTTTAGTTTTACATTTTCATTTATGGACTTATTTTTCAGACCACTTTATTAGTTATACATTTTAATTTATGAAAGAAAGTACTGGCCTGCATTTGCTGTAAATAATTTTTCATTTTTTAAATACTATTTTGAAGATGTCCGTGGCACGGCCCCCCTCAGAACTGCCCATGGCCCACAGGTTGAAAACCACTGCCCTGAGATATCTAATGGTAATTATGGATATATAACACACATATTTTTCTGTAAATGATAAATAATAGTAAGGAGCGAAATTTTCATTCGTGATTTATTCCTTTGAATATTAATTTTTGTGTTTAGTTTGATGTCTGAGGATTATAGTAATATCATAAAACTAATGCAATTAATACTGTATCCTAATTTTTTCGAAATGATCTCCAGCGATTTAATCCTCCTAATATCACCTTTTTTTTTTCATTTTGATTTCATGTCTAAGGATTTCAGTCATATCATACGACCAATATGCTTAATATTGCTTTTTTCAATTTTTTATTTGTGAAACGATATTAAAAAGATTTCACGTAATAAAAATGACTGAAATATAAGTGGAATATTTGATAAGATTTTTTTTTCCCCTCTCCGTTTCGTGCAGAAATTAGCATTTTCGAAATGGCCTTAATAAATTCATATCTCGTTAGATCTTCGCGTGTATTATACTCTGCTCCTAAAACAGAATTGTAGAGTAAAATGGGACGTGGAAAGGATGGTATCGTTGTTTATTCTTTTCCATGAGTAATGTGTACTTGCTGCTGCGAGTACAGGTTGTGTGTGGTAACGACCATCAATAATTATACTGTGTATATATATATATATATATATATATATATATATATATATATATATATATATATATATATATTATATCTGTTTACATATATATATATATATATATATATATATATATATATATATATATATCTATATATTTATTTATATATATACATATATACAGTATGTATATATATATATA
Source organism: Macrobrachium rosenbergii (assembly GCF_040412425.1). Classification (NCBI taxonomy): domain Eukaryota; kingdom Metazoa; phylum Arthropoda; class Malacostraca; order Decapoda; family Palaemonidae; genus Macrobrachium; species Macrobrachium rosenbergii. The sequence goes on along the minus strand of NC_089796.1, from coordinate 11,106,974 downwards.
TATATATATATATATATATATATATATATATATATATATATATATATATATATATATATATATATATATCTTTTGTGTATGACACTCGCCTCTTCGGAGAAAGAGCCTTGGTTCGAATCCCATGCGAAGACACAGCAATAAGGCCTCTTTCTGGTAGAACCACTTAGACGTTTCTGGTGTTAGTAATGAGTTTTGTACCTGGGAGTTATGCAAGTATGTGGGTTTCGGCCAGGGTGGAAAAGTATACGAGAAGCAGAGAATCTAAAGGGTAATAACTTTTTGCACCACCTACCCAAGGTGAAAAATCATACTGGTGAAAAGAACTGGTGAAAATATAGTAGTTAGGGAATTAATAAGGAGAAAATGAAGATATCATATAAAAAGAAAAATGGACTTGGGTTAAAGACAGTAGTTGAAGGTGTTATATGAAGTGTTTAAAATTCAGAGATAGGGTTACGAAGTTAGCAGGAAGTGTTTGTGGCTTTTTTAAGGAAGCTGGGAATAAACTAATGAATCTCTTGATAAAAGATGCAAATGGAGAGATCCAGTCCTAGTAGAATATACCCCGAAGGGGGGGTAGTGCTGTCAGTGCACCTCATACGGTGCACTGTAGGCATTACTTAAGTTTCTTTGCAGCGTCCCTTCAGCCCCTAGCTGCAACCTCTTTCATTCCTTTTATTGTACCTCCATTCATAATCTCTCTTCCTACTTGCTATCCACCCCGTTCCTATCAATTGTTTCACAGTGCAACTGCGAGGTTTTCCTCATGTTACACCTTTCAAACCCTTCTACTGTACTCTCAATTTATATTTTAGCGCTTAATGACCTCACAGGTCCCAGTGCTTGGTCTTTGGCCTAAATTCTATATGCCATTCCTAATAGAATATAGTCCTTGGTCGATGGGAGGTGGGTAAGTCTGAGAGTACTCGTTTCTGTAGGGGAATTCGACTTTTATTCGACCTGCAGGTATTGAGCCTACTGTGCACTCGAATTTTATTTTATATTGAAAGATTGTTTATGCTAGTCCCTTATTCCAGGTAATAAGCTCTCCCTAAGTAAATCAACAAACATTTATTCTAGTTCATTTAGTACAATGTCGTTTGTTAAGGCCTGACATCACTGGATGAGCACATCCCTCACGCATGCGTATGTAAGAGTACACTAAGTAAGCATCATTAAAAAAAGGGAAAAAAGAGGAAATAGTCTCTCTCTCTCTCTCTTGGTTGTATAGTTGATATGGAATTCAATTTGCTTAGATCTTGTTTTATAGTAAAAATGTCTTTGATCGGTTTCGTTTATCAGTTTCTCTCTCTCTCTCTCTCTCTCTCTCTCTCTCTCTCTCTAAATGAAAGTCACTTTCTTGTTCCACTTCCTGCTACTGTATGTTCTCATTTTATGTGTATTATCTTTCTTTAATAGTAATCTGTTATTAGTTACTTTATATATCCAATTTCACGTTATCTCTCTCTCTCTCTCTCCTCTCTCTCTCTCTCTTCTCTCTCTCTCTCTCTCTCTCTCTCTCATCCGCGGTCCCCCGAGAAAGAGCGCCATAAGGGCGTCTCATTATACACTTCGTTAACAGTGTAAATAAACAAAGTGCGGTAATGAACCAGTGATAAAGCATAGGAAAGACAGACAGAAAGAGAGAGAGATACGTGTATATAGAGAGAGAGAGAAAATAAGCGATAGTTAGAATATCCAGACTATGATTAACGATAGAAAGGTAGATAGAAATGAGATAGGAGTAAATAGTACTTGAAAGGTGAAAGGTTAAAACTGACAGGAGAGAGAGAGAGAGAAAGAGAGAGAGAGAGAGAGAGAGAGAGAGAGAGAGAGAGAGAGAGAGAGAGAGAGAGAGAGAGACGGGGAGTGTTTGCAAGGAACATATAGGTACTTGATAATCATATTGAAATTTACTGTAGCCAAAGAGAAGATGAGAAATGCGACTTGCATTTGTGTGAGAGAGAGAGAGAGAGAGAGAGAGAGAGAGAGAGAGAGAGAGAGAGAGAGAGAGGTATCCGCATCTGATAAGTGAGAGAGAGGGGGTTAGAAGTGAGGACGCATTTGATGAGAGAGAGAGAGAGAGAGAGAGAGAGAAGGGTGGTCCTAGTGGAATGGGATTTGAATGGGCCGCAGTTGTCAAGATAAGAGAGCACAAACTGATGTTACCAGATAACCCGCAGACCCGAACACAGTATAACATTGTTCTCCCGAAAAGAACACAACCAGGAGGGGGTACGGAGGGCGATGGTGTGTCCTCCGTCATTATACTACTGAAGAAGGAGCAGCAGAAGGGAAGGGGGTGGGGGTGGGAGGATAAAGAAGAGGAGGTGGAGGGTCGTCTCGAGATGTTTATCCAGTTCTAAGTCATCACCGGCCGTCTTGTGTCTTCATCTCCCATAAATTAACTTCATGGAGAAGACGCGGCTTTCACAAGCCAGGGGTGTTTTTACACCCAGCTTATTTGTCTTGAGATTTTTTTATTTGTTTTTTCTTTAATTACCAGATCGTTTTATTCCGCTACGAATGTTCGGAGAATCTCTACTGTTTTCATTGTTCTCTGTAGGCTTTTCATTAGTTAATGTGAGCTTTTTGTAATTAAAACGTTATTGAATGTTGCGGAGAGCTTTCAAAGACATGCAACCAGCTTATTTCTCCTCTAGGCTTTTATTTTTTTCTCTCAGTTAAAGATCGTTTTATTTTGACAGTTGTAGAGACTTGCATCTGCCTTCTTTACCTTGTCACAATTTTTTTTTCTCCCCCTAAAATTAAGATCGTTCGATTTTGACAGTGTTCTGTTGTCAGCATCTTGTGTTTCTTCCTTGAATTTTAACTTCTTATTTACAATTATAGATTCACTTTATTTTCACTATTATGATTGAATGATCGCTTCATATTTGTACTGAATGTTTACATCCATTATGCCCACGTTTCTTGATTACATGAAATAATAATAATAATAACTTATTATTATCGGTGTATCTGTGTACCGTCAAAAATGAAGGCAAGAGAGGGTCAAGGCCCTAACTTAGAGACGTTACGTACCGTCCGGAAGCTCTAGCCAATTTACATGAATACTGTGGGAAGGAAAATGGAGAACTTAAGCCCCATTAATCAGATGTAAATATTGGAGGTACCTAAAGAGTATCTTCCGAATTCCGTCCTTGTCAATAAAAAGGGCGAAGACATAATTAGGCTAAGAAAAAGGGAGAGCGGCGTAATAAATAATCTCTCTCTCTCTCTCTCTCTCTCTCTCTCTCTCTCTCTCTCTCTCTCTCTCATTTTTTTCTCCCTTTCCCTTTCCCTTTCTCCCCTGTCCCACCCACCTCATCATGTTGTTTTAATCTCAAGTTTTGCTACTTCTTATCAGTGGGTGAGACTCCTGTTACACGCGTCCGATTCGTCGCTCGAGTCAATCATAACAAACTCTCTTTTGACGCTCGGCTTGGATTGTTTATCCATCAGAATTCTTTCAAAGCTAATTTTCCTTATTCGTTTATTCGACTGAAGTATCTCTGGCTGCGAAAGAACCGTTCGAAAGCCAAGGAGATGTTTGTTTTCGGAGGTATTGTTAGTTCGAAGCCAAGAGGCCGGGGATGAGGACGAGCTCTGGACATGCGTCATTTTGCCCGCCCAAGTTGAGCTGGTGAAGGATGTGGAACGCACTTGGGGATTGGGGAATGGAATGGGGATGCTGGGTGCGAGGTCCCCGGGGGATGGGCTAAATGTGTTAAGGTAAAATGGTAAAATTGCTCTGAAGAACATGATACGTGAGATGACGGATGAATGAATTATATATATATATATATATATATATATATATATATATATATATATATATATATATATATAGATATATATATATATATATATATATATATATATATATATATATATGTATATATATATATATATATATATATATATACATACATACATTATATATAATATGTGTGCATACAAAAATGTTATCGTTATTTAAATTACCATTATTTAGTCTTTAATATACCACTGTTTATTTACGTTTTAAAAGTTGCGGTATTAGTGATTCACTTTTGTGGAAAATTCTTGGTATTTTTACTATCACAGCGATAATTTCTGTGATCATTGCGATGTTAACATACGTAGTCTTCCCACTGGCATATTTTATTACCTATATTAACGAAGATGGAGGAAATTAAATGTAATTTTTGGTTTGTTTGTGTCTGAGCGGTATCAAGCCGCAAGCTAGGTCATGACCAGCAGCAAATGAGTACAATTCCCTCTCTCTCTCTCTCTCTCTCTCTCTCTCTCTCTCTCTCTCTCCACGAGATGTCCAGATCGACCCGGGGTTTGTTATCATAGTTGTTATTATGACTACTGGTGATCGCATTACATACTGTACTGTACAGTATTGTAAAGCTTATATGGTCTCGTTACTGGTCATGTTTTTATTCTGGACACAGTAAGGTGTGGCTGAAGATCTTACCTAAGTTTGTTTTTGACAGAATCAAGTTTGGTAGGCAATTTGGTTTTGTCGTTTTTGAAAATAGAGGTACATTTGTTGTTAGTTGTTTTTTATGCTTAACAAATTTTGTATTTTTCATGTTTATTTTCCTTGACACATTAAGTTGTAGTTGCTATTTGTATTTTATTTTTTAACAGATGAAGAAGTTTTTCTTTAGTTTATTATTCTTGACAGAACAAGATGTGGTCGTTGTTTTTGATAATCATTGTTCACAAATTAAGGTCCATTTGAAATTGGTTTTCGGTATTTCTTACAGTAACCCATAACATTTAATTGTTATTAGTGTCCATAGCATACTGTTGAAGGTTTAATTGAATCAGTTTATTGTTTTTTGACAGATAGAGGTCTGGTTGACAGTTCCTTTTCTTATTCTCGAGAGATTTAGTTCTGTTGCTTTCCATGTGTTCCCATAAAAAGTCAAAACTTATTAAATTGTCTAGTCTTGATAAACTGAGGTCTGATTACTGCCTGTGTTACCCCCGTAGGGGCCTGGTTAGTGCCGTCAGTGCACCTCACGTGCGGTGCACTGTAGGCATAACTTAAGAATCTTTGCAGCGCCCTTTCGGCCCCTAGCTGGAACCCCTTTCGTTCCTTTTACTGTACCTCCGTTCATATTCTCTTCCACCTTACTTTCCAACCTCTTCTAATAATTGTTTCACAGTGCAACTGCGAGGTTTTCCTCCTGTTACACCTTTGTAACCTTTCTCTCAATTTTCCTTTCAGCGCTGAATGACCTCATAGGTCCCAGCGCTTGGCGCTCTGCTTAATTTGTTTATTCTATTCCATTCTGCTTGTGTTATTAACACTGTTCGTGACAGGTTAGGGTCAAATCCCAGTTCTGGTCCATTAGTCTTGACAGAACTCATTTTTGTTCAGGGCCGTTTCTTTTGACAGATATTGCAGAGGAAAATGAGATTCAGATTTATTCTTCTAGTAAGTTTAGTTTAGTTTCAGTTAATGGGATAGGATTCTTCTTTAGTTTTGATACATTTTTATCTATTTATCTGTTTATTAACTTATTTTTTTATTTTTTAATAAGTGGTATCTCTTCTTTCTGTATTTCCCTTTACTTCCTCGTACTTCTTCCTAATGAACACCTTAATATTCTTTGGAAGCTTGAATTTCAAGTCAGTGGACCATGTGGTGCTGGGCTTGTTCCGTATGAATGGGGTTCATCTACTGAATAATAATAATTATGAGAAAATAAGGAATCTAAGTCAGGTAGAACTTTCCAAAGAAAACTGAAGTCTGAAGTGAAGTATATAATTGATTGAAAGCCGACATCCCGCTGCAGAATCTACCGGATTATTCTCCTTTCTCTTCTTCCCCATTTAGAATTGTTCTTTAATAATAAACATTACGGATTTCGCGAGAATTTTAATTATCCTTGAACTTCTTTTATGTGTCCTCGGATCCGGGAAATGGTGCGAAGTTATAACTTCCCTTTTGTTTTATTCGCTCTTGGTAATCAACCAATTAACAGTGCATATATTTGAGTTTAGAAACTTGGTTCCTGTAATTGTTATCGACCATGATAAACACCCTGACGAGGGGCTCTCTCTCTCTCTCTCTCTCTCTCTCTCTCTCTCTCTCTCTCTCTCTCTCTCTCTCTCTCTCTCTCTCTCTCTCTCTCTCTATATATATATATATATATATATATATATATATATATATATATATATATATATATATATATATATATACATACATACATACAGTATATATATATGTCTGTGTGAGAGAGAGAGAGAAACTGAATAACAGAGAAATGTGTGTGTGTATGTATATGTATATATATATATATATATATATATATATATATATATATATATATATATATATATATATATATATATATTCAGTAATTCTCTATTTCAATTTTTAACTCTCTCTCTCTGCGACGGCATTAACGAATAAAAGCGACAAAATAATTACTATGTAAATGAGCGCAGCTGCTGGTGACAAGTTTGTTCATTGAGTTGTAAATCCTTTATATTACCAACCGATTAGTTAATAACTTTTAATATTTTTTTTTCATTTATTTATTTATGTAGTTAGTTCTTCATTATATTTATTTTTTTCTCAACATATTTAGTTTCCTTAGTTCAGTTTAGCTGTTGGCGCTAGTAGTACTGCTCTTAATATACGTTTGAGTTCCGTCTCTATTTGTCATCTGGAGATACTTATCTTTATGACCGCTGTAGGTTTTGCTTTATTTTCTTATGAAGTTATATTCCTCATTTTTCTTATACGGAAAAACTTTAAATGCTGCAACGGAGGGTATGATGTGCTTAAGATTTCTTAAGTGATTATGTATCTATTCGTAACATTGTTTTCAGTACCTGAAACCTCTCGGGCATTACTGTAACCCATTGCGGCTAACACTAGAATTATACGTTTTGTTGCAAGATTCAATAATTTCCTGTCATGTTTTCACATTTCGTCTTAGTAGCCTATTTTCAGGTTGTGCCGAGAATATTGTAAGTTTCTATGACTTACAGATTATTGTTTTTTTTTTTTTTTTTTTTTTTTTTTTTTTCTCAGTCGTCCTGTTCCACTGGGTGGTATTTATAGTGTGGGGTTCCGGGTTGCATCCTGCCTCCTTAGGAGTCCATCACTTTTCTCACTATGTGCGCTGTTCTGGTAGCACGCCCTTCTGCATGAGTCCTGGAGCTACTTCGGCATCTAATTTTTTCAGATTCCTTTTCAAGGATCTTGGGATCGTGCCTAGTGTTCCTATGATTATGGGTACAATTTCCACTGGCATATCCCATATCCTTCTTATTTCTGTTTTCAGGTCTTGATACTTATCAGTTTTTTTCTTTCTTATTATTATTATTCTTTCTTATTATTACTATTATTATTATTATTATTATTATTATTATTATTATTATTATTATTATTATTATTTAGAAGGAGTCCCTCTTTTAGGACAGTGTTACTGAAAACAGTTGCTGTTCCAACGGCATTTAGGTTGTAGAGTCTCTTGTCTATTTTTCTAATTATTTTCTTCTCGTCAGGAGGTAGGTGGCATAATAAGTTTCCAAAGGACATGGAAATGATATTCTGCTTTTGTTGTTTATTTTACTCTTACTCCTCGTCGTCTGATGAGAGAATGTATATGAAATTTATCCAGTCTTCCTGCTATAAATACCTATCCACCTATTCATTTCATACATTCTTTATTAGATGACCACCTGCGTTAGAGTAAAAATGCACAATCAAAGCAGAACATCTTTCCAGGTCCTTTGGAAATTTATTATACCACCTACCTGCAGAGGAGAAGAATGTAATTATGTAGAAGAATAGAGAAGACTCTGTACAAGCTAAATGCCGTTGAAATAGCAATTACAGTTATTATTATTTATTTATTATTATTATTATTATTATTATTATTATTATTATTATTATTATTATTATTATTATTGTGTAATAAAAATCCACAATTAAGTAGTGAACTATATTACTGTATAAGATAAACAACAAAAGACTTCCGAACACCTGAACGGTGTCCCTCATCAGTGTTAACGTTAAAATGCATTATTATTATTATTATTATTATTATTATTATTATTATTATTATTATTATTATTATGACACAAACTCCCATTTACACGCATCGTTGCCCTGCTTATAGAGATGGCATAAGTTGTAGATCCTTTATGATCCCAGATTAAAAGTTTTCGCTATCTTTATGCGCCCACATTAGAAGTTTTAGCATTTTTTTATGCGTGGAAGTTCTTTTGGCGTTTTATGTCGCTGTCAACGGCGCTCGTTTGTCCATTAATTCGCCTTCAGTAATTCTCCCGGAGAGGCGTTATATACGTTTGGTATGCAGTTACTTGTGCAGTTCAGTCATGACTGGTTGCTGTAATGGTGGAGATGACAAGTAATTATTTTTTGTGAATGTTAATGATAATTACTTGCACACATACACATTCATTGTGTGTATATGTATATATATACATATATAAAATATAATATATACGAGTATATATACTGTATATACATACATACACACATATATCCCCTTCAACACACACACAAACACACACATACAGTATATATAATATATACAGTATATATATATATATATATATTTATATATTATATATATATATATATATATATTATGTATAAGTATATAAAATAAAGTTACTTTATATATATATATATATATATATATATATATATATATATATATATATATATATATATATATATATATGTGTGTGTGTGTTTTATATGTAGATATATATTATCAACTGGCCATGTACATATGAATGTATAATTACTTGTGTATTTATTGCTTCATCATTTCCATATATTTATTGGGGTATTGTTCTGAGAAAACTTATTTAATGATAATGACAGATGAATTTCGCTGTTGGGCGCTAGTTCTTAAGTTACTGAAGCTAGCGACAGGCCTAAGGATTGGGTGTTAGCAACACTTAGTCACAAGGTGTCTGAAAGTTTGATCCTGTAGAAAATGAGAAAAACAGATTAGTTTAATGGAAAATTCCCCCTGAAAAAATAAAAATAAAAAATAAGGCAAAGAATCGTTCAAGACAGACAGGGGCCAGATAATCGGATGTATTTATTATTTACTGATTTATTTATCCGTTTATTTATCTTTTTATCCATTCCTCATATAAGGTTATTCTTTTTAGTTAGGTCTTGTTTAGTAAGTTGTTGGCCCTGTTAACATGTTCCAGACGATTGTGCGTGTATAATACTGCTACTACTACTACTACTACTACTACTACTACTACTACTACTACTACTACTACTACTGCTGCTAATAATAATAATAATAATAATAATAATAATAATAATAATAATAATAATAATAACAATCCATAAAAATCTCATAATATCGTGAGTCACCACAATGGCGAAGAAATCCACAATGGTGTAAGTGTATATTTCTAATATTTATTTACATTTACACAATTGTGGATTTCTTCACCATAATAATAATAATAATAATAATAATAATAATAATAATAATAATAATAATAATAATAATAATAATAATAATAATAATAATAATATAATAATAATAATAATAATAATAATAATAATAATAATAATAATAATAATTGAATTTTCTTTAATGATCTCTGATTAGTCTTGTGTTTGTTTCTTTGTGAAACTCAAGGAAGAGACTTCGTCTAAAGTGGAAGATACAATTTAACTGGTATTTATTTTTTCTTTTTACTTAGAAGCGGCGCCGTAATCTGAAAGTTTAAACCGTGTGTAGAAGAATTTGAGATTTTTTCATTGATATTGTTGTATATATACGTTCATTTAGACAATTTTTTAATTGTCACGAATGTTTACTATTGTTGGTGAGGTATTAATATACTTGCATGCTTATATACATGTGCAGTTTTGTTGAAGACACACACATATATAATATATATATATATATATATATATATATATATATATATATATATATATATATATATATATATATGTATATTAAATATATGTATTATATAGACACAGACATACACACATACATACATACACACATACATACATACATACATACATACATACATACATACATACATACATACATATATGCACTTACACACAAACCCTTACTAGGCCATGGTGTTATTTCCCTCAAAATTCCCAAAGTCTCTGCCACACATTCAGTAACTAAAAGAATCTCTATTCCTGTGTCATGACAGATATGGCGGATGGAGGGAGGGGGGAGGGGGAGGGCAGGGTAGGTTGAGATAATGGGGTCCCAATAATGGAAGAAAAGGCACGAGGGGTCATTTTCCCCTTCTCTTCTGCCTCCTCCTCCTCCTCCTCCTCCTCCTCCTCCTCCTCCTCCTCCTCCTACCATGATGAGGTATGTGTGTCCCTACCCTCACACACTTGTCCGCCATATTTTACAAGCAAAATCAGAAAGGAGGAATTGTTAGAATTGTTTGTATTTCTTTGGGGTTGGAAAAGGAAGGCTTTTGTCGCAGAGTCATCCTTTTTGTTGGGGTGGGGGAGGGGGCTGTTGGGGTCGGTGGGGAAGAGACCTCGTGGCATTCTCAGTGTGATTGTGTTGTTGTGTGTAAGTAATGTAGAAATTAAATGTATGAACTGTCTATATTTTGTAATTCCATAACAACACATTATATATAGATGGATGGATAGATAGAAAGTTAGATATGGTGATATATATGTGTTATATATATGTATAAATATATTATATATATATATATATATATATATATTATATATATATATATATATATATATTATATATATATATATATATTATATATATATATATATATATATATATATATATATATATATATATATATATATTTGTGTAGATAGTTACATATATACTGTATATTATATATATATATATATATATATATATATATATATATATATATATATATATATATATATATATACTTGTATAACATATTTGTGTAGATAGGTTACTACATATATATACATATGACTTTTTATCACATCACCGTGATTCATACAATCAGTAAGCTACAAACGTCCTTTAATATCCATTACGTTTCTACCTCAAAATAATATATTTTCATATATGTTACCGAAGGAATTTTTAGTTGATAATAAGTTCTACGTCGTCCCGTGGGCTCGAACCAGCGAAGGGCAAGAACTCAGGACTACAGTGGACGCATTAAACCACACGGCCAACAAGTGAGGTATAAGTGGATATTTGGCTCATATATATATATATATATATATATATATATATATATATATATATATATATATATATATATATATATATATATATGTATGTGTGTGTGTGTGTGTATAGTATTTACCATTCAATATTTCTATACAGTAATATATATTGTCATTTATTTATTTTAAAAATGTCACATATGTGCAAAAAATTGTGTGAATATGATGTTTCTTTATTAATTAGTCAAGACTGTTTAAAAACCATGTACTACATTTATCTCATTTGTGTGTTATGCAAGTATGGTGCTCGATGAAACCTCAAAGGAAAATTCGGAAGACGTCTTATGGGCTTACCTGTTATGATTCACTATTGTCTGTATGTTATGTTCCGATAAAATCCTTCTGGAACCTCTTCTTTTTGGATGGGTGGTTTTTCAATGCTCAATTTTGCTGTTGTCTGATACATGGATAATTATCTCATTGTGATTCAGCAAATTGAAAAACTAATCTTATCTCACTGTATAAAACAGTTGTTGGGCAGATATGTTAATATACTCTCTTATTCTGGTAGCTTGTAGGGCCTCACTGTGACTCATTTGTAAGCTTTGATATTTGGCATGAGGTCGATAGTCCATATGTCCATGTCCCAGCTGACAGTTATAAGACCAGATATTTTACTTTTTACCATATGTTAATATTTAACATATCATCGTTTATACTTAATTAACTTCTCAAATTTAAGGGTATTCTTTGACGCTGCTGGCTTTTTTGTCAAAATGTTCCATTCTAGTAATGTCAGAAATTTTATGTTTGCTGATATGTAAAGAAAACAAGTAAAAAAAATATATTTTGGGAGAGTGATCTGACTTGAATTTTTTTTTTTTTTTTTTTTTTTTTTTTTTTGTTTAATGCGAATTTCAGCTGAAAATGCTCCAAGAGGATTTTGGAGGACAGAACACCCGACAGTGATTTGATTTTTTATCGGAAAAAATATAAGATCTCATCTGAACGTTTTTACTCTTGATATGACTGTCTCTGTCCCTACTTTTGTACACACACACACACATCATATATACATATGTACATAAAGTTATATATATATATATATATATATATATATATATATATATATATATATATATATATATATATATATATTTATTTATTTATACATATGTGTGTATGTATGGATGTATATATGTATATAGCTGCATAGACGCACATGTTTATTCATGCATACACATGTAAAAATTCTTCCCCGAATTCATTGTTATATTGCCTCTCTCTCTCTTTTAATGGCGTCTCTAAACGGTCTCTCTCTCCCTCTCCTGCAACCTGCTCTGACCCCCTCCTATGTTCCCAGAGCCTCGGAGAAGATTCATAACCAATTCTCGAAATGGCCTCGTTGGCCTCGCGGAGGCATAAAACGGCCCTATGGAACCCCCCCCCCCCTCTTCCCCGGCTTTACGAGACCTTTCTCAGAATACTCCAAGCCAATAAGTGCCATCAGGTGCCAAGTATCGATGTCTTTTCTCGTCCTCTTGTCCCTTATTCCTCACCCCTACCCCCATTAAACTATCCCCTTACTCCCACCCCAACACACACATACTCACATACCCACACCTGACCCCCTGAACATTTTAGGAGCGTTTTCGGGCACTTAAATCATATGCCCTCAAGTGGAGTCTCATACGTTTTTGGGCACGCAAGCCGTCTTTCTAAGCCAATAATTGCCAATAAGGTGCCAAGTGTCTGCGCCTTTTGTGACCCTCTTCCTTACCCCTCTCCCTTTCCCAAAAACCAAGTCTTTTGTGGGATCTCCCCGGCACTTCAATCATATGCCCTACCTTGTGTCTCAAAAGTCCTGGGAATATATTTCATTTCTCCCTTCATACCCTCGTCCATGTACCCCAGAGAGAACGTGCCCAACATTATTTTCATAAGCATTGTATGGTTGACCCCGCCAACTGTCAGGTTGCGGGTCAGGTCGGGTTATGGCACTAAGAAGGGGCAGTGCCAACTGCTTGTCCTGTGAGTGATTTGGGGGTGCCAAGGCTGGCAGATGCATAAAAGAGCACGTCATACTTATCATGGGAAAAAAATATGTAACTTGAGGATTGAGGCATTGTGTGTGTGTTTGTGTATGTGTGTAGAAAGAGAGATAGCACTAGTTGTGTTTGTGTTCATATGCCTATTGTATTATAGTATATAATTTACATTGCTCCTTGGTTTGGAAATAATTTTAATGAATGAGGAGTTGGTTTGATTAGATGTGAACCGAAGGCGCCTTTGGGGAAGGAAAGAGAGAGAGAGAGAGAGAGAGAGAGAGAGAGAGAGAGAGAGAGATGACTCTCGTTTATAATGCTATAATGCTTTGAAAAGCATTATAGCATTAATAAGCACAAAATGTTTCTGAATTTGTGTAACCGTTGTAGAGGTCATATGTTCCAGAAACTAAAGGAAGACTACTTTTTACCCTTTTTGAACAAAATCACGATTTAACATACTCCAGAAAATATAAGGAGGAGGTAGCAGGTAGTCCAAACAAGCCTGCCCTCTTATCTTGACATTCCTTAATACCCAGATTACGGGGTATGTTATGAAAACGACAGGGGTGGTAACAGGTGACTCTAAACGTCCATGACCCCTTTGCGAAGTGTCCCTTAGCTTTAACATACCCGTAATACCCAGATAAAGGGACTGCCTTTCTCTCTGTCCTTTTGCAAACATACTCGAACACGTTCCGTATTATAACCATATTCTATTCGGCTGTGTTCTTGGGAACTGGGAAAGACTGAAGACTGAGATAAAGAATGTGTGATTTTATTTGTGCCAAGTCTTGTCGCTAATTTGTTAAGCAAAATCGGTCAAGCAGTTATGCGTGTGAAATGCATAGATAGCTTTTCTAAATTAAGTGTATATGTTTCACAGAGAATTTAAGTGATTTTCGGTCTTCGACGGATTAAGCTGAACGTCAGTTATTAGTGAATAAAAAGAAAAATAACGATGTTTCGGTTTATAATGACTGAATAAAGCAAATATTCCTACACAGGAATTCATGTGGAGATATCTGTTTATGAGGTAGTAAGCATAGATACAGTGATAATTATGTATTTACTCCAATTCCTGTAAAATAACAGTAAGCTTATACATGCTACAGCCAGAATACAAGAATGAGTTTGGAAACCGCTGAAAACCTTTACACTATAATGAAAATTAGATGAAGGCAAGAATATGATTGCAAAAACCCATTGAAACATTTATACACCTTAAGAAAAATTAAATCAGGACAAGAATATGATTACAAAAACCACTGAAAACCTTTACACTATATAATAAAAAGTAAATCAAGGTGAGAATATGATTGTAAAAAAACACTGAAAACTTTACACTACAATAAAAATAAATCAAGGAAAGAATATGATTACGAAAAAAGTTAAAACCTTTGCACTATAATAAAAATTAAATCAAGGAAGGAATATGATTACAAAAACCTACAGAAAATCTTTACATTTTAAGTAAAATTAAATCAAGGCAAGAATATGATAAAAAAACACTGAAAACCTTTACATTATATTAAGAATTAAATGACGGCAAGAATGTGATTAGGAAAGTTCATTGAAAACCTATACACTATAATAAAAATTAAATCAAAGCAAGAATATGATTAGAAAAACGCATTGAAAACCTTTACACTTTAAGAAAAATTAAATCAAGGCAATAACGCTCTTAGGGATAATACCGCACTCGTTAAATAACCGACATCGAATCTGGTCAACAGTTAAATGGATAATATCAGTTAATTTGAATTGGAACTTCAGAGATTCAAGCGAAAATGCAGTGCACTACTACCCAAATACTATTCTCCTTGCGTTTTAATACATTTTATCTATTTATTAATTTATTAATTGATTTTTTTCTTTTTTAATAAGTGTTTCACTTCCTTTACCTCCTCTTATTTCTTCCTAATGAACACTTTAATATTCTTTGGAAGCTTGAATTTCAAATCATTGGCCCCTGTGGCCTTGTTCCATATGAATAGGTTTCATCTTCTGAATAATAATAACAATAATAATAATAATAATAATAATAATAATAATAATAATAATAATAATAATAATAATAATAATAATAATAATAATAATAATAGTAATAATAATAATAATTCCTAAATCTATTTCGGGCTAAGTACCGCTTCCTACACCATCAGAGCTGGAAAACTTACAACATGCCTTAGGAGTCTGCCATCATTGGCCATAGGTCTCGACGAGACCTGAGAGTCCAACAGAGTGACTTGTAGCCAGGTTAATGCATTTACCATTGAGCGGTAATTAGTGAAAGCATGTATATTAAGCTAGGAGCTTTCTCGTGCAGTTTTCCGAAATGTAGAGGTAATCTCATATGTATCAATGTATATGCATGTGTATGATGTATATATATGTATGTATGTATGTAAGTATATATAAATTATATATTTATATGTATAGTATATATATTTATACATACATATAAATATGAATATAAATGTGTGTATATATATATATATATATATATATATATATATATATATATATTATATATATATATATATATATATATATATATACATATATATTAAAAATGACATTTCTAATTTTTCGTTTGTGTTCCACTTTTTGTAATAACTTCGTTAACGATTCAGCCGGTCTTGAAACGGGAAAACCGCGACGCGGCAGACATCTTAAACAGTCAAATAGCTCTCTCTCCTTCTTCTTCATCATCATCATCCCCATTTCGTTATCGGCCGCCTCGTCTCCGGTTGCTTCCTGTTCTCTCGATAAACTGCGAGGGTAACGTGACTCCGCCGTCGCCAATCGCCGTGAAATTAGCGTTTAAAAAGTCGACGTAAAAACAAAGTGAAACAACGAATAATTGTGCGCGGTGCATTAGACCCCGCGTCCCTTTGCGGATTGTTTTTCTCCCAGCATGTTTCCGGGGTTTCAGTTTGCCGCTGATGCAGGGTGGGGCGGGAGGGAAGTTACAATAGAAGCGGCTTGATGTTGGAATATAATATATATATATATATATATATATATATATATATATATTATTATATAAATATAATATATATATATATGCATACATGCATACATAATATGTGTGTGTATGTATATACTGTATATATGCTCTTTATAGACGCTTACAAATTCATTACGTCTTGCTAATCAAGGTTATTACTGTCAACCATTCTGTGGATTCCTGAGAAGCACTAGGCTATACGGTGTTTTTACATTTCTCGTGTGTGTGTGTGTGTGTGTTTATATATATATATATATATATATATATATATATATAATCTAGATATATACAAATACATATACATATGTGTATATATATATGTATTATTTATATGTTATATAAATTAACAATTTCCGTATTTTGAGTATTAGTCTTGGGGAAACGCTGTAGAAGAATTTAGATTAGTTACTTTTACATATTCTAATTGGGTCAGTCAACTACACCGATATTACAGTATTTTTATTGCTTGAAAGCATTGTATGTGTATTGCTGCTTTAAGAATACGTATTTCTTATATTAAATCAGCAGAAGCTTCTCTTCGGTTTTCGATTCTTATTTTTTTCTATAGGCAATGTGGGACATTATTCAGTCTTATGGCCTTTTAGTCTTGTTCTTTAAAAGTTCACATTTCCAGATATAATAATAATAATAATAATAATAATAATAATAATAATAATAATAATAATAATAATAATGCAAGATTCTCTTAAAACGGTATAGTCTCTCTCAGTAATTTTAATTAAGGGTGATCACTCCATTTTTATGCTTAATCATTAGTAGAAGCTGTAATTACTTACAATGTTTTACACGCGTTTTTAGTTTTCTGTAAAAGAAAATTATTGAGATGTCTATGTCTGTCCGTCCGCCCTCAGATCTTAAAAACTGCTGAGGCTAGAGGGCTGCAAATTGGTATGTTGATCATCCACTCTCCAATCATCAAACATACCAAATTGCAGCCCTCTAGCTTCAGTAGTTTTTATTTTATTCAAGTTCAAGTTACCTATAATCGTACTTCTGGCAGCGCTATAGGTACCAATAACCGCTGGACCATGGCTGAGTTTCATGGGCCGCGGCTAAGAGTTTTATGGGCCGTGGCTGAGGCCACCACCGGACAGAAAACTCGAAGAAACCTCGGCACATTTTTTACTTGTTAATAATAAACCCTTCATATGTTCATTCAAATTCAGCCATGTAGTCACTGTGTATTAGTAGATTTATTTCCGCATTACTCCACTGGTTCTGATTATAGTTGTATTCTCATATTACTGCTGAACGTTGTTAGGATTTGTATCCGATGACGGCATCTAACAGAGCAAAAATTGACAGCAGTAATCATAAAGAGACTTTATTTTGCCCCTACTGTCATGCTTTCATTTTTTATTTTCTCCTTCGTATGACCGTGCATGGAAGAAGTTTTTCACCTTTGGATGAGGTTTTTCACCCTTGGGAAGGTTTTCACCCTTCAAACAGGGTTTTCACCTTTGGAAGAGGTTTTTCACTCTTGGAAGAGTATTTTCACCCTTGCAAGAAGTTTTTCACCCTTGCAAGAAGTTTTTGACCCTTATAAGAGGTTTTTCACCCTTGCACGAAGTTTTTCACCGTTGCAAGAAGTTTTTCACCCTTGCAAGAAGTTTTTCACTCTTGGAAGAAGCTTTTCGCCCTTGGACGAAGTTTTTCACCCTTGGCAGAAGTTTTCACTCTTGAAAAAGGTTTTTGCCCTTGGAAGAGGTTTTTCACCCTTGCAAGAGGGTTTTCACCCTTGGAAGATGTTTTTCACCCTTGCAAGAGGGTTTTACCCTTGGAAGAAGTTTTTCACCATTGGAAGAAGCTTTTCACCCTTGCAAGAAGTTTTTCACCCACGAAAGAAGTTTTTCACCATTGGAAGTTTTTCACCCTTGTAAGAGGTTTTTCACCCTTGGACGAAGTTTTTCACCCTTGAAAGAAGTTTTTCGCCTTTGGAAGAGGTTTTTTACCCTTGCAAGAGTGTTTTCACCCTTGGAAGATGTTTTTCACCCTTGGAAGATGTTTTTCACCCTTGGAAGAAGTTTTTCACCATTGGAAGAAGTTTTTCGCCCTTGGAAGAGGTTTTTCACCCACAGAAGAAGTTTTTCACTATTGGAAGAAGTTTTTCACCCTTGTAAGAGGTTTTAACTCTTGGACGAAGTTTTTTTTTCACCCTTGGAAGAGGATATTCAACCATGGAAGAGGTTTTTCACCCTTGGAAAAGGTTTTTCACCCTTGGAAGAATTTTTTCACCAATGGAAAAGTTTTCTTTTCCCTTAAAAGAAGTTCTTTACCATTGGAAGAAGTTTTTAACACTTGGAAGAGGTTTTTCACCCTTGGAAGAAGTTTTTCACCCTTGGAAGAAGTTTTTCACCCTTGAAAGAAGGTGGAATTTCCACCTTTGCATGACATCTCAAGAACACGGGAGCAGGATTTAATGAAACTTGTCAGGTATAATCAGTAAGAGATTTTCTCGAGATTATTGACTTGAAGAGTTAAACTTGTTCGAAATAGCTGATGCCATAATATGGAGACTATCTTGACTCTTGGCCGATGTTTCCTAAAGGTAATTTTTATCGTAAGGATCACTTCACTCCCATATTTTTGAAGTTTTGCGTGTGTACACACACACACACACACACACACACACACACACATTATTAATACACACACATATATATATATATATATATATATATATATATATATATATGTGTATGTGTGTGTGTGTATTGAGAGAGAGAGAGAGAGAATAGTTCCTAGAGCATCAAGAAAGATGGGGGGGGGGAGAGAGAGAGAGAAAAAGCTCCTAAAACATCTGAAAATATTAAATAACAAGAGGAATGTAAAGTCGCACGGGACAGAAAATGAAACCAGTCTAGGGGGAGGTCCCCCGCCCACCCACTATACCTCGGGAGGGAGGGGTCCTAGGAGGGGGAGGGGGAGGGGCGAGGAGCGTTGACAGAGCGTCCCTTTCGCTTCCTCTTGTGTAATTCATAATGTAATACGCAGTATTTCCGGTACTCCTAAAAGCCGTTTTGCCATCGTCACCCCTAAGCTGGTCGGCGTCCCCATGCTGGTATTTTAAGACGCTCTCAGGATATCCTTTTCGAGTAAAGCTAATGATATTGTTGAAGTAGTCTTGTGTGTTTATTCGGTGCGTGTTCCCTTTATATATATATATATATATATATATATATATATATATATATATATATGTATATATATATATATATGTATATATATATATATATTTTATTATTATTAAATATATAATTGTGTGTATATATATATACAATTATATATTTATTAATTGATTTATATATACATATATATATATATATATATATATATATATATATATATATATATATATATATATATATATATATATATATATATATATATATATATATATATATATATATATATATATATATATATTTATATATATATACAACATACATACATATATATATATAATAAAACATAAACACACACAATTATCAATTATATATTAATAATATACTTATATATATATATATATGTATAATATTCATGTATATATTTTTATGTACATATATTTAGTTATATATATATAATATATATACATATTTATATATATATAATATATATATATATATATATATATATATATATATATATATATATATATATATATATATATATATATATATATATATATATAGATAGATATATACTCACCATAAGCCGTTTCTCATATTAAAGAGTGACTCCGGAGGAGGGCAATACATCAGCCATTGTAATACTCAGCCTTTTGTTACCGGATCAAGGATGGACCTCAACTGAAAAAACTTCCTGAACGAAGTGTCGTCAACAGCGCATTCTGGCTACAAAGTTCAAACGCATCTTACATTCTCAGTTTTTTATTTGATTTATTCTCCCTCTTAATTATACTACCATGGTTTTGTACTGATCATCCCAGAGTTATCAGAACGTAAAATTTGCACACATGCTCACTATATATGTGTGGTAGGTTATTCATATATGGATAATAAGTTACTTGAAGCGACGATGCACGTGCATGAAATCTCGTTCATTAACTTCATAAGTCGACATCGTTGTAGCTTTCAGCTCCATTAATAAAAGTTTTTATATATAAAATTTAATCTTCGTTTTGATCGGGAATTCAAATTTCATGTTGTTACGTTTTAGTTTTCTGTAAAAGAAAATTGTTGAGATGGCTATTTGTCTGTCCGTCCGCACTTTATCTCTCCGCCGTCAGATCTTGAAAACTACTGAGGCTAGAGGGCTCAAATTGTTATGTTGGTCATCCACCCTCCAATCATCAAACACCAAATTGCAGCCCTCTGCCCTCAACAGTTTCTGTTTTATTTAAGGTTAAAGTAGGCCATGATCGTGCGTCAGGCACAGCTATAGGTGCCAACAACACAGGCCGTGGCAGAGAGTTTTATGCAAAATTTTACGCTGTACAGAGGTTGATGTGCCGAAGAAACCTTCGCGCATTTTTTTACTTGTTTCCGCTCATTTCACAATATTACGACGTAAATTTAGTTCCAAGTCTTCAGAGATTTCAGTCGACAAAAACATCAAATCTAATTCCAGCAGAAGCGATAATTTTTTTTTATTTCAATAGTTTTTAGTGATTTTGATTAGTTTCTCACAGCTTTGCTACAGCCATTCATTTATTTTCCGTTCCCGTAGGGGGTGTAGTGCCGTCAGTGCACCTCACTTGGTGCACCGTAGGCATTACTTCAGGGTCTTTGCAGCGTCTCTTCGACCCCTAGCTGCAACCTCTTTCATTCCTTTTACTGTCCCTTCCGTTCATATTTCTTTCTTCCATCTGACTTTCCACCCTCTCTAACAATTGTTTCATAATGCAACTGCGAGGTTTCCCTCCTGTCACGCCTTTCAAACCTTTTTGCTGTCAATTTCCCTTTAAGCGCTGAAGGACCTCATAAGTCCCAGCGCATGGCCGGTGGCCTAAATTCTATATTCCATTCTATTTATTTTCCGTAAATCGAATCTCCTCTTCTTTCATCAAAATAAATTTTTCCCTAGATCGAACCGCAGTTGAAATACGAATTTGATACTACAAAAGGACGTAGGAAAATGGCCCACTTTTATTTGGGAGGCCTCTCGTAATTCGACTTCAATTTACGTTCTGATTTGGGATTGTTTTATTGAAGTTCTGAGTTGGTAATCTATGAGAGATTCGCTTCCCTCCCCACCCCGTCTCTCTCTCTCTCTCTCTCTCTCTCTCTCGCTTTTGAAAACTAGCAGCTCGCTCTCTTGCTAATAACTAGTCTTTCTCTCTCTCTCTCTCTCTCTCTCTCTCTCTCTCTCTCTCTCTCTCTCTGATAACTAGTTCTCTTTCTCTCTTGCTAATAACTAGTCTCTCTCTCTCTCTCTCCCTCTCTCTCTTTCTCTCTTGCTAATAACTAGCTCTCTCTCTCTCTCTCTCTCTCTCTCTCTCTCTCTCTCTCTCTCTCTCAAAAGGTAAAATGGAAGCCATTCCAAGTCTCAGAACACTGTTCAGCGAAATAACTTCGTCCATTAACAACAAGAAATTCACAACGAGCAAGTCAGGCTGCCATGAAGCTATTAAAAATCACTCATTACGCTTTACGTCTCAAATATTCAGTTTCATTAAATAAATATTTTTCCACCCATGAAAAATTTTAAGATGCAATAATAATAATAATACGCCCTACAACACTTCCGTAATATAGTTTATACAACTTTTTATAACAGTGGATCATGTAGAAATTAGAGACATTATTATTATTATTATTATTATTATTATTATTATTATTATTATTATTATTATTATTATTACGAGCTTTTTGGCGCGCGCTACGCGCGCCGGAATCCAGCGATCCTATCTCCCCTGCCCTCCCGATACCCTACCTACACCGCCCCGACCCGGGGCGGACAAACAGGTCAGCAGGAGGAGGGTGGATGTCTCCCGTTCCCCTACCTACCACGCCCCATCCGGGACGGACAAACTGGTTTGCTTGGGGAGGGTGGCTGTGTCATGTCTCCCCTACTGTCAACCAGGGAGGACAAACGAGAAAGATCTACTCGGATATTATTATTATTATTATTATTATTATTATTATTATTATTTTTATTATTATTATTATTATTATTATTATTATTATTTCGTCTGTGTTTTGACCCTTTCGATTCTCAGTAACAATTTCGGGGGTGAGTTGCCATCCCCATGCCTCTTCCTATCCTGACAGTAACCCGATACATTCGACTAACTATCAGGTACGCAAATGACTGCCTAGGTCAAAAGAGTCACAGGGACTTTTGTTTTAGGTAGCTGGCTTAATCGCCTCGTCGCCGCCACCCAGGGTCAAAACTTGGTTACTCGCTTGTGGCACTACTTGGCCGGGAAAAAATGAGTTATTATTACTATTTTTTCAACTTTTCAATTTGGTATTTTAAATATTCTGCTCCTAAATTTCATGGGAATTTCATTACGAAATGAATGAATGGCGTAATAATCCTTAATTAAAGACGGCCTTTATGTGTACGTAAATGTATATGCATACATATCCATAAGTTGCATGTTTGTGACAAAGTGGAATTATTATTATTATTATTATTATTATTATTATTATTAAACCAAGAAACCCCTGTAACGTGGCTATAATATCGAGAATTAAATACCAAAGTAGTGTGAAAAATATTTATGCACAGAGTTAAAAATGACAAAGACAGATTTTCAGATACTTCGTAGTAGTAGGACTAATGAGAATATGGAGTAGCATCTGAAGGTCTCTCCTTAACATTTTTAACTCTGTGCAAGAATTTTTTAACACTACTGTGGCTTTTAATTCGCATTATTATTATTATTATTATTATTATTATTATTATTATTATTATTATTATTATTATTATTATTGTAAAAATGCCACACAATAACGTCAGTAGGCAATGCGAGTTGACCGGATCATCGTCATCTTCTTCTTCTTCTTCTTCTTCTTCTTCTTCTTCTTCTTCTTATTATTATTATTATTATTATTATTATTATTATTATTATTATTATTATTATTGCAATAAATGCTACACAATAACGTCAGTAGGCGATGCGAGTTGAACCGGGTCTTCTTCTTCTTCTTCTTCTTCTTTTTATTATTATTATTATTATTATTATTATTATTATTATTATTATTATTATTATTATTACACAATAACGTGAGTAGACAATGCGAGTTGAACCAGATCTGATTATTATTGTTGTTATTATTATTATTGCACAAATACTACACCATAACGTCATTTGGCAATGCGAGCTGAACCGGATCTTAACAACATAACATAAAAATGAAAGCTCCCTGTTTTATTATCAATTTGTAAATTTGACTTTTGTATTGCATGGAAAGTATACCATTGCGGTTTTATCTTTTCCATCATTGTTACGAGTTATTATTTTATGTCTTTCCTCTGTTTCTTGCTCCAATACTACAGTGTAACTCAAGGGTCTTCCGGGGTCCCTTCGGTCCCTAGCTGCAGCCTCTCTCATTCCTTTTACTGTACCTCCGTTCATATTCTCTTTCTTCCATCTTACTTTCCACAACCCTCTCCTGACAATTGTTTCATAGTGCAACTGCAAGGTTTTCCTCCTGTTACACCTTTCAAAGCTTCTTACTTTCAATTTCTCTCTCAGCGCTGAATGACCTTTTAGGTCCCAGTGCTTGGTATTTGGCCTGAATTCTTTATTCTCTTCTACTTCAGTATAGAGTTTGATCCAAAATAATTATGATGGATATGAGTGATAGTTTTTTCTATAAAAATATTTTATCAGCAAGTATTTCCAGAAGGTTTATGTTCTAAAGCAATTCATTAAGGGACTAATCACTTACAGTAAAATATTATTGCCTTTGTCACTCCGAAGGATGCTTTTTCCTCATCATACCCAGGCATACGGACAACTGCACGTTAAGATTATAAATGTCTTCTCTTGTTACAGTTACATAATCCCTCTTGTCTCTCTCTCTCCGAAGGCTGTGAAATCTCTAAAGCAAGCCATCAATAACGTTCAGCAAATGTTTAGCCATTATAGCAAGGGCTCAGAGACCCAGAAAAGGAGGAGGAGGAGGAGGAGGAGGAGGAGGAAAGTCGGCGAGCATCAGCGTGCATTAATCATCGCTCCTGATATTTTGAGAAGTCGTAGAAAACGGATATATGGCAAAGCCTTTACCCCACCACCATCCCACCCCCGTCCCTTCGAGGGACGTGGGCGGGGGTGGCTTTGTCATAAGTCACCGTCTTTTGACACCCTCTCTTCCCGTTTTTTATGACCCGTGACTTCTGAAGGCGCTAGAGCGTACGAGAGCAAGTATGGCGGCCGTGTTTGTGAGCCGAATGTACTTATATATAAATATGTTTTCGCTTAACCGTTTTTCTTCTTTTTTTTTCTCTCTCTGTTGAAGGGGACGCGGTGGGATGTTATGTTTTCCCCGGTCTTTTCTTCTCACTTTTTTTCTTTTGTCTTTTGTCTGTTATTCGTGGAAATGTTAGCTTGGGGAATTGTGTTTTTTCTATTATATTTTATTATGGTGGTTGTTTTCATAGGTTTTAATTTAAAGTCTTATGCTCATTGCTCTTTATCTGTGTGTATGCGAATATTTAAAGAGCAGGCTTTTTACCTAAATTTTATTTGGAGAAAGCAGCTGTAATAATCTTTTTCAAAATAATAATGCTTTTAGTATTGCTTAATTGAAGTTGATTTCGTTACCGAATACCGTATAGTGAACTCCTCTGTTACTGGGATTTCAGACTCAAGTTACTATGAATAATATTTGAAAAACTAACTACTAATCACAGCTCTTTGGTATTTTGCTTTTCTATTCTCAATTGCACTTCTAATTTTTAATGCCCCCTTGTACATTAGCATTGCCTATTATGTAAATATTGAAGTTTCATTGCAGAATTACCATTGCCCTGATGATGGCTTGAAGTTAGTGGTCGAAAAGTTGACAATATCTGTAATAATAAAATCCGAGTCGGTCTTTCTTGTTTGTCCGCCTCGGGTGAGCCCGGGGTGGGTTGGCGATCGGGAGGGTAGGGGAGACATGACACATCCACCCTCCTCCTGCAAACCTGTTTGTCCGTCCCTGGTGGGGGCAGGGTAGGTAGGGGATTAGGAGGGTAGGGAAGACATGACGGGCAGCGCCGGGTTCCAGCACACAGCACAGCGTAGCACACGCCATGAAGCTCGTAATAAACATAAATGAGTCAGTATGGAATAAGTTATGTGTTTTCCTTAAAAATATGAACTCGGAGGATAAAGAAAATGTTCCATTAATTAGAAAAGTCTTGCCTTTAAGTTAATAGATGCCACGAACACATGAGTGTGTAAGACCTTCTCGAAATGTGTAATCGAATGCATACCTTTGCTAATTTAGCTTGGGAAAGAGTTTCCCTTTAAGCCATAACCGAGAATATGTTATAGCATAGTGCACACGTGTTTGCCTTTTCGTTTTTGCAAGGTTGATGGACAATAAAGCATTTCTTAATACACCTCTGAGGGAAGACAAAGGAAAAATATGTGGTTAAAGGTTAAAGTCGTCAGGTAGAGAAAAAGATGGGCGAAAACTCAACAGCTTGGTGGTTAACGGAACAAAACTATT
The DNA here is from genome assembly GCF_040412425.1 of Macrobrachium rosenbergii. Taxonomy (NCBI): domain Eukaryota; kingdom Metazoa; phylum Arthropoda; class Malacostraca; order Decapoda; family Palaemonidae; genus Macrobrachium; species Macrobrachium rosenbergii. Next base: position 11,081,063 of record NC_089796.1, on the reverse strand, counting down.
CCAGGTTTTCTTAACAATCTTAAGAAGATATTTTCATTCAGGAGTGAATGTTGTGATATTTATTGTCCTATTTTACGATTCGATTTTATAACATTTGCTTCACACGGGGTAATTATGTTAACTATTCTATTATGATTTACAAGACCTCTTAGAGGAAGTTATTATTTCCCGGCTGTAATTTTTTTTTTTTTTTTTTTTTGTGAAGATATGCGGTGGTCATCAAAGTTACCTCACGTAGCCTGGTGGACACGAGAGCTGAACCTTGATCCCGTAAGGGGATAGTGCCGTCAGCGGACCTTACGTGGTGCACCGTAGACATTACTTAAGGGTCTTTGCAGTGTCCCTTCGGCCCCTAGCTGCAACCACTTTCATTCCTTTTACTTTACCTCCGTTCATAATCACTTTTTTCCATTTTTCTTTCCACCCTCTCCTAACAATAGTTTCTTAGTGCAACTGGAAGGTTTTTCTCCTGTTACACCCTTCAAAGTTTTTTACTGTCAATTTCCGTTTCAGCGCTGAATGACCTCACAGGTCCCAGCGGTTGGCCTTTTGGCCTAAATCCTATATTCTATCCTATATTCTATTCTCTGAACCTTGAAAAGAAAATTTTAGGACTCGCTTCTTAAAGGAAAAAAAGATTATAGGGAAAAAGGAAAATTGCAGAGGATACAGTATTGTTTCTCTATATCCTTTCTGCAGTTTTTCGGTAAATATTTATCTCATCCGAGTTGCGCATTTCATGTGTAATCTTTTTATGTATAACTTACTATATAATATTTTTATACTTAATATTCCCGCACATGTGTAAGAATAAATGAAAGTACAGTGTTAAGAAAATTTCGGATATTTCCTAGATAGTGACCCCCAAGGGTTTTTTAGGGGGTCGCTCTCTAGGACTAATATTTCTTGGGGTCATTATCTTTATGATATTTACAGTCTTTGTTCATGTTTTTGCGGTCATCCCCAACGGGCTTGTACTAAACACGCCGCAAAGGTGGGTACATACCGGGTTAAAACCCGTGGGGGTCACTATCTAGGAAAGATCCAAAATTTCAGTAAAAACATATTCTTTCAGCAAGACTATATTTATTTTTAGCAAGTGGTGTATTTTGCGCGTCAGTAACCATTGCCGTTGTACCGCCAGTTCATGGTAATTCATCGATTAATCGAATTTTCTTCACAGATTATTTGATTTTTAATGGAAGGTTTATTAATTTAATTAGATGTTGGGTGAAAAGTGTAAAAATTGTGCTTAACTTAAAACATGTGGCGAAGAATAATGAGCACATCTTATTTAAGAGATATGTTAATTTTTAATGTATTTCTCTTTGATTTTAAGGGCTGTTTGACCAAGTTTCTCTATAAACAAAGTTCATTATTATTATTTATAGAGAGAACTCTGTAGTTGTGGAACGTTAGGTTTTGGGTTGAGCTGGCAAGGTTCCATGAATAGTTCCAATAGTTGGTTTGTAATCTGAAAAATTAAATTGGGAATTCGTCAAAATCCACACGCTAAACTTTATACAAAGGTTGAAGTTCTTACATGGATGCAAGTAAAATGATACAGAATATATTATTATTATTATTATTATTATTATTATTATTATTATTATTATTATTATTATTATTATTATTATTATTATTATTATTATTATTATTATTACAGGAAAAATATTTAGGTAATTCATGTAGTCTGTTTGGTCAGTAGGGCTGAATGACTGAAGACCACAGTGACAAAGGTTACACTTTGGAGATTATCGTTCCCCTATTCTTGGTCCTATTGTGTTGTCAATTTTAAATTCTCTTACCTAGTTGTGAAAGTTTTTAAGAAAAAAAAAGAGAAAAATTTGATGATGACCTTTATAGCTAAAAATGCCGTGTTTTTTACCCTTATTTGGTTCATTAGACGGGGAGCATTTTACTTTTTACTAATAGTTTAAAACTATTTTTAAACACGTAAAATAAGTCTAATCCTTCGGGCCAGCCCAAGGAGAGCTGTTAATCAGCTCAGTGGTCTGGTAAAACTAAGGTATACTTAACTTAAACAATAATAGCGTCTCGTTACGAATGACTCTAGGTTTTAGCTTTCTGAATTTAACCCCTTGGCCAGGTTATCTAATGGTCAGGGTGAATTGTAGTCAGAGGTCCATCTTTCTCGTAACTTTGTCATTTCCTGGCTTTGCTAATTTATATTCATCTGTGCCCTTACCTTTAGTCACTGCTAAAGTATGTATGATACGAAGAAGTGTTTTAAATATTGCGGGATTATTTTAGATTTAGGTAAAAACCATATATTATATTCTTGCTTCTACTCATTATTGATCTAGATGTTCTACTCATTATTGATTTGGGTGTTTTACTCATTACTGGTTTGGATGTTTTACTCGTTATTGGTTTGGATGTTCTACTCATTATTGATCTGGATGTTTCTGCTCATTATTGAATTTGTTGTTTTACTCATTATTGATTTTGGTGTTTTACTCATTACTGATTTGGATGTTTTACTCATTACTGATTTGGATGTTTTACTCATTATTGTTTTAGATTTTGTACTCATTATTGATTTGGATGTTTTACTCATTATTGATTTGGATGTCTCGACAATTACGAACAGCAGTTTCCTCAGTAAGTGATTTAGATCATTATTTTGGGAGTTACGGTATTTTACCAGTGTTTTTTTACAGTCATGTACAAGTATTTTTAACATGCAAATAGTAGCCAGAGCAAGAGAGTGATACTTGGAGGATTAACAGCATCAAGAAGAATAAGAAAAAAAGTAGAATAAGAAGAAGAAGAAGAAAGACAAGTAATTGTGGCAAAGAGAAGTAGAAGACGAGTATTAGTAAGACTAAACAAGGAGAAACGAAGAGATGGAGAATCGACGGTATTAAGGAGAAATAATAGCAAGATGATACAGGATGAGGTGTAAATGTGGAAACAAAAAGAGGAAAGAAGGAAGTGGAGTGAAAATGAGGGGTAAAGATGAGGAAGTGAGCCAATACAAGGATGAAGAAAAAGGATAACGAATAAGCAATAAAAACGGAATTGAAGAAAGGAGGAAGAATTTCGGAATTGAAGTGACACACGATAACGGGAAGTCTACCAAGAAAAGGAAGAACAAGAGATGGAGGAAAAAGACACAGGAATGAGGAGAAATATAGGAAGAAAGAGAAGAAGGTAATCGTGGTGAGTAGTAGGGTTTATATAGGGCAAATAAAGAATAAGAAGGAGAGAGGAAGAGAAAGGTAAAGAGGGGGGAAGAGCATGGGTAGTGCCATCATCACCGAAGGCGTCTGTCATCCGGCTGTCATATCCAACCCCACCCGTCACTCGTTCTCGGCTCCCAATAGCTGTGACACCTCGACAAATAACAACCATCTTAGGGGCACTTCCGTCAAAACCGAATGTGACACCCTCTCCGAAAACTCCGACTGGTCCCCCCACCCCACACACTCCCCTTACTCTCTCTCTCTCTCTCTCTCTCTCTCTCTTTGGGAGGTGAAAAAGGAGAAAATCAGAAAAAGGTAGTTAGCGGCACTCTACTTTTGTTTGTCATAGCGGAGCCAAAGAGGAGTTATTTGCATAATTTAGGTTTGTATCATTACAATTATTCTTTCATCTCTCTCTCTCTCTCTCTCTCTCTCTCTCTCTCTCTCTCTCTTGGGAGGCGAATAAAAAGGAAACCAGCAAAGGATACGTAGTGGAACCTACTTGCTTTTGTCGTCAAGGAGCCAACGATAAAGTTATTTACATAATTTGTGTCATCACAACTATTTTTTCATTCTCTCTCTCTCTCTCTCTCTCTCTCTCTCTCTCTCTCTCTGGGAGGCGAAAAAGGAGAAAATCAGAAAACGGTAGCTAGTAACACGCTACTTGTGTTTGCATAGCGGAGCCAAAGATGAAGTTGTTTACATAATTTAGGTTTATTTCATTACAATTATTTTTTCATCTTCTCTCTCTCTCTCTCTCTCTCTCTCTCTCTCTCTCTCTCTCTCTCTCTCTCTCTCTCTCTCTCTCTCTCTCTCTCTCTATAGGAAGAAACCAGCAAAAGGTAGCTAGTGGAACCCTACTTGTTTGTTATGAAGGACCCATGGATGAAGATATTTACATAATTTAGGTTTATGTCATTACAATTATTCTCTCTCTCTCTCTCTCTCTCTCTCTCTCTCTCTCTCTCTCTCTCTCTCTCTCTCTCTCTCTGCAGGAGGACATCAGCTGGAGTTCAGTAGCTGTGTTTATAATGTGTTTTTTTCCGTGAGAGAACAAAGAATTACTTGTTTTGCTGAAATCATTTTCTTGACAGTATAACTTTTCTTTTCATTTTCCTGTGTTGTGTAAGTTGCTGGTGTTTGGAAGATGGCGGAGGCAATATAATTTTCATTAATTTTGTTGCAATAATATTTTTTCCTTGTTTCTATAAAAAATGTTGGTTTTTGTAAGAGGCCCGGATAGGTATTTTTTTTATTATTGCCAAAGTATACACCTTCATTAGCTATGACCATAGTCGTTGCAACGCCAGATTACCTAAACAATTAATAAATTAACCCATTTGCTCTTTTATTTTTTTTATGCTCGCTTAGGAGTCGAACCCGAGAACTTTTTCAGTTCGAATTTAGGTTCCAAAGGTGTTTGCCTTCCGGTTCTTAGGAAGCCATTTTTGGGTGAGGTTGCTAGCCCCGTGTCCTCACTCACAGATGTTTAGCAGACTGAGATGCAGCGGCTTCTACCATGTCGTGGTCACCCATCCAAAGTCTAGTTCACTGTGCAGTGATGTGATAATTTATCTTAAACGCTTGTTTTTTCACAAAGCTCCTTACAAATAGTCTTGATAATCTTGTGTCCTGATTTGATGCTTAGGCTTGTAAGTGCAATTTGAAAGGTCACCTGATTTTGTACAATAATAATACTTTATCATAGCTCATGGCACATACAAATACATAGTATAGATACTAAGAGAAAATCCCGGAACAACTACACTGATAACAATAAAATGTGAGGTAGTAACTTACTAAACTAATGTTACCCGGTACTAATTAATATAAGTCCCACCAAAATAAAACTCAACCACTGATGGTGTCAGTCAGTGCAGGGGAAATAAAGCTTGTTTTACGAAAGGAAGAAAATTATAAGATTTATTTTTTGATAAAAGGTTTCCTCATATGGATATTAAATAAAAGAACATTTCACACCTAATATGCCACTTGCTGAAATGTAAAAAAAAATATTCTCAAAATAAAAGATTCATGAGATGAAATCAAATTAATGAACCCTTATGTAGTAAAAATGAGGCACGCTAATATATGAATATATTAGGAGAGCTATTTAAGTGAATGATACCCTATAAGAAACTGAAAAATAAATAGTAGCATAGTTGTGTTATTATTAATAATTATCGTAGTTAAAGGCTTGCTGTCTTATTAATTTCTGAATATGCAGCAGCTTGTGATGCCAGTATATGGTGACTTACAGACCAGTCATTGTTACGTTACGCAGTGAACTTAAGCAGTGCAAGTCACGCTAAGAGACTACACAAAGCCATAGAAATGCTGGAAGCTACGGATATGTAAATCTTATAAAGTAATCTTATACAAGAGAGGAGAGTAGTTAGGCGTTTTACGCAGCTTTAAGAGAAAGGAGGGAAAGACAACACTTTGGAATATTACTTTTTTTATTAGGAGCGTTTTTTCCTAAATTGTTTATTAGAAACGTATGTGTGAAATGAGGTCTGCCTTACGCATGTTTGTAGGTAAGTTGGTAAGTTTCAGTATATTAACGAATGTGACCTTTGATGTCAGTTTTACTGTATAGAATGTTGTATTTTTTATATACAGTAACCATAGTGTTTTTGTCGTTACACTTTCTGTATTTCTTTCTGTGTATTTCCATTACTTTCTGTGACTTCTTTCTCATGAACACCATATTCTTGGGAAGCTTGAATTTCAAGCCAGTTGCCACTGTGAGCTTGTTCCATATGAATAAGTTTCATCGTCTGAATAATGATAATAACTAATAGCTTTAGAATTCTTTCCCTGCTTTCGTTTTCCTTATTACAGCCTTCCGGATTGAAAGAATCGGATCCCAGCCGGAGTTGGTCAGTCAGTACAGCACACTTGACGTCCACAATTCTTCACTATGGTTTTAATGCTATTTAACCTCTTCCAGAGAGTTGAGAACCTAATTCCAAAATATGTTAAAATGTTTCAGGGTTTTGATTCATAAAGTCATGTAGAAAGAATGGAAGACTGACGATAGGTTGATATCCTGTAGGAGGGTAGTGCCGTCAGTGCACTTCATGTTGCACACTGTAGGCATTACTTAAGGTCCTTTGCAGCGTCCCTTCGGCTCCTAGCTGCAGCCTCTTTCATTCCTTTTTCTGCACCTGCGTCCATATTCTCTTTCGTCCATCTTACTTTCCACCTTCTCTTAACGATTATTTCAAAATGAAACTGCGAGGTTTACCTCCTTTTACACCTTTTAAACCTTCTTACTGTCCATTTTCATTTCAGCGCTGAATGACCACCTAGGTCCCAACCCTAGGCCTTTGGCCAAAATTCTGTATTTCAATTTCATTTCCAATTCCGATAGTTTGGTAGGTTGGTGAAAAGAGTGCACGATTCGGAAGTGTTGATGTTAGGACTGAGCAGGAGAAAAAGACCTAGAAAGCTCAGGATAAACACTCGAGAGGAAGATTCTGAATAACCAGGAAACACGCGAGTGTGTGCAGGATAGAGGAAATGGCACAGTGTGTGTAGGAGAGTTCGAAGCGCTGCTGATGGCACTTGTTTAGGCGTAGGAAGAAGTTAATATTGAGGAAGTTTTTTGCCTCGCTTTCTTCTGGAGGGCAACGGCATTATGTTGAGATATACTTTATATATATATATATATATATATATATATATATATATATATATATATATATATATATATATATTAAAAAGTATATATATATATGTATATATTTGTATGTATGTGTATATATATGTATGTATATATATATATATATATATATATATATATATATATATATATATATACATATATATATGTATGTATATATACTGTATATTTGCAAGAAAGTGAGAAGGAGAAAGAGAGTAGGTACACAAATTATTGCAAACAAGATAATATTTTATTTAAGCAACGACGAAAAAAAAATTGTAAATCACAACAACGCGGAAATGTTTGCGAAGAAGACTTCAAGACTTTAAGAGCGAATTAGTGTCGGCAAGAAGAAGGTAACGGATGCGAAACGCGTTGTTTTTCATGGCAATGTATGAATCGTTAATGTCTGCGAGAGCGAATATTCATTTTAGAGTCTCTGGGAACACTTTGGCGATAATAGATATTTCAGAGGGCGTAAATATCTTGATATCTTGATAGCCTCCTTCCCCCGGCACGCCCACTCGTCTTCAGAGGATTATATCATTTGTCAGGTGTCGGCGAGGAGAACCAGTCTTTGAGAAACGACAGTTGTTGTTGGTGTCGAGATGATATTCCCAATTCGTTGTTTTCTTCTTATTAGACCACGTGGTTTCATTGTTTGCTGGGTCGAGTAATTTTTATGTTTTAGATTTTTCCAATGTTTTTGATGATGGTTTTCAGTTTTCTGTAAATGAAAACTATTGATATGACTATTTGTCTGTCCGTCCGCCCTCAGAGCATAAAAACTTCTGAGGCTAGAGGGCTGCAAATTGGTATATTGATCATCCACCCTCCAATCATCAAACGTACCAAATTGCAGCCTTCTAACCTCAGTAGTTTTTATTTTATTTAAGATTAAAGTTAGCCATGATCGTGCGATTGGCATCGCTATAGGTGCCAACAACACAGACCACCACCGGGCTGTGGGTGAAAGTTTCATGGACCGCGGCTGAGAGTTTCAGGGGCCGTGGCTGAGATATTCATACAGAATTATACGCTTTACAGAAAACTCGATTGCGCCCGGCGCATTTTTTTACTTGTTTATGTGTAGGTGTTTCATGGTCTATATGACATATGACCCAATAACTAAGAATTTCCTGTGTTTTGAGATCGGTAAAACTTATGTATCGACGTCACTATAATTTACTTATATATGTTTTTAAAATCTTCCAGTTTCCTCTTATTGCTTACGGTTTATTGCTATTTATTTTCCTGTCCAATATTTAATTAATTTTTTATCGTGTATTTTTAGATTTTACACTATACGTTTGACGTTCGGATAATTTACCAATTGTAGACTTTTATCCTGTTAATTCCAATTTTGTTTCCTATAAATGATTTCAAATTTTTTAACTTTTGTATGTAAATATTCATTTTTAGATTCAAGCAATTTATCTCTTTTAGAATTTGTCCAATTAATCTCTTTATGCTTAAATTAGCAACACTTTAGAAATGATGGAATTATCTCCATGTTTTTATGTCTCGAGAATCGTAACAGTTTATTGTTAATTTTATGTTTTAGATTTTATTTTTTTAATAATATTGTGCTTTTACGATTTACTATTTGCCACCACAGTTTTATGTATGTAAACGGTTTATTTTATAATGCTCATGGTATCTGCTTCTTCATTCTTTTGAAATTTATCCAATATATCTGTTGCGTTATTGTTTATGTTTTACCTCTTCATTCCTAAGACTGATATTTAATTATCTTCTAATTTTTTACTGTTTGTTTATGTTTTTGATGTTTATATATCTTTGCCTTTATCGTCATTTTTTTCAATTATTTTATCTGTATATGAATGAAAAATTTTACAATGAATTTATATTTTAGAACTCTTATATATCACGATTATTTTCCCCCACTTTACAGATTATCACTAACTGATTTACTTGTGTATTAAAGTTTATGGTATTTATCAGCACAGCTTCGTCGAGCGAAAGCGATAAAATGAAACAGTAATTCTCCATTAAGATATGAACGGGGGAAATTGCATCAATTTTGCATTAGTGTTGAATACTGCATATTTTGCAAAGTAAATTTCTCCCCGTTCTTTACTTGCTAAAATATCGATGTCAGATTTTAGTCTGACTGGGAAAGATTCGAGCAAATCAACATTGATTGGTTTAGTTTATGTTTTTTCCGGTTTAATTCTTTTCCGTTAGTTTAATAAAACGACAAATAGTAGTTGTAAAAATATCGTTAAAAACCTCAAGGTTTTATTAATCAGGAAATAGTTAGAAGTTAGAATAACAAATTAATAATAAATATATTATTATTATTATTATTATTCGTGAAAATACTTGGTTCATTTCTTGCATTCAGAGGTAACAGAATAAGAATTATTTAAGAAGCAGTTTAAACCAGCATTTTCACGATGAACTATCGTAATAACAAATCGTTGTCACTTATATTACATTAATTTTCTATGTCATTTGTTTTGTTGTTTCAGTTTAATGAACTGGCTTCAGAGTGCATGAATTCTTGATATTAATGTGTCATAATTTATATTGCAAGCATTACTAACACGTGCATAGTTTAATGTTGCATTTCCACAATCGTTTTATCTTATTTATTTTTTATCGCTTTTGTTGTTTCAGTTTAATGGACTAGTTTCCAAGTGAGTGGACTGTGTATTTTTATTGTGTCGTCAGTTATATTGCAAGCATTACTTTGGCGTGTATAGTATGTATATATATGTATATCTGTATAAAATACTGTATATATATACAGTATATATACATGTACATGTGTATATATATATATATATATATATATATATATATATATATATATATATATATATATATATATATATATATATATATATATATATATCATATTCATCCTCCCCAGTCCCCCATCATCCCCTGTAATTAAATTCATTTCGCCTCTGATTAAAACCAACAACGATTTATTCTGCTTCTGATGTTAATAGTAACCGGTAAGCATCATTCATCCACTTGAGTAATCCACATGAGGATCTCATCTCAAGCATTTAATAAAAAGAGGATCAAAAGGGGGTGGGGAGAGGAGGGGGAGTTTGTTGGTGGAGGGGGCTGGGTCGTCCCCTCTCTCTCTCTCTCACACTCACTCTCTCCTACGCCCTCGTCCCCTCTCCTCCGTCTCCCCTTCAACAATAACGATTGACAGAGAGAGAGAGAGAGAGAGAGAGAGAGAGAGAGAGAGAGAGAGAGAGAGAGGCCATCTGCTTAAGCTTCATTTTAGTATTCTACTTTGATATTCAGTGGAAAACATGACAAATGAATGGCGGGGAGGATTGACATATTTGGTATGGAAGGGTTGATATTCTCTCTCTCTCTCTCTCTCTCTCTCTCTCTTTTCAGATAGCCCACTCCATCGACAATGGATTGCATACTCTTATGCCGGCATCTTTGTGTCGTTGAATTGCAATTGCGTCCAGTATAGTTGCAGCATTTTTATTATGTTCATATTTGCTTTTGAATGTATGCAGAATATAGAAATATATATATATGGAGATTTATATATATATATATATATATATATATATATATATATATATATATATATATATATATATATATATAATATATATATATAAAATATATAATATATATATATATATATATATATATATATATATATATATATATATATATATATATATATATTATATATATATGTATATATGTGTGTGTTTGTAGATAGGTAGATAGATAGATACACTTATGCTCCGGAATGTCATAATAACAATGATTATAGTGTCAACTTACAAATCTAGCGTGATAGTTTTGTAAGTTTTTTTTATTCTTATTCATGTTTTTGTACAATTGAAGACAAACTAATCTAAAGATTAAATGCATGTCAACGTAGATCAGTATTAAAATTTCCCCAAAACCGAGAAACACAATAAACGAATTAACATTAAATAGAAATGGTTATAATTATTATCGGTGTCTTTGTTGTTGTTGTTATTGAACTGAACAAACTTGATGATGACAGTTTGTCTGGCCACCAAACTGGTTAGCAGCGCATTATTCGAGCCCCTGTCATAATTACATTAACAATAATAATTTAATGACATTAGCGATCGGCTATGAAAATGTGTTGAATTTTGTAGCGGGCGAAAAACTCAATTTATCCGCTGCGCGTATGTCTTTATTAAAAAATAGATGAATTATTGGTATAAGCTTGCAAAAGCATCTTTTTCATTATCATAGGAGCGTCACTTTTTTTTATGCGCCTGTCATTACGTTTTGATTAAAATGAAAATCACCTTTTAGTTGGCTAAGCATAAAGCATCTTTTGGGTCCTGTGATTGTCGGTTTTTAGTTTTCTGGAAAGAAAACTATTGTGCCGGCTTTGTCTTTCAGTCCGCATTTTTTCTGTCCGTCCTCAGATCTTAAAAATACTGAGGCTAGAGGGCTGCAAATGATCATCCACCCTCCAATCATCAAACATACCAAATTGCAGCCCTCTAGCCTCAGTAGTTTTTATTTTATTTAAGGTTAAAGTTAGCCATAATCGTGCGCCTGGTAACGATGTAGGTCAGGCCACCACCGGGCCTTGGTTAAAGTTTCATGGGCCGTGGCTTATACAGCATTATACCCAGACCACCGAAAGGTACATATGTTTTCGGTGGCCTTGATTATACGATGCACAGAAAATTCGATTGCGCCGAAGAAACTTCGGCGCATTTTTTACCTGTTTTCTTTACATATCAGCATTTTTCACTACTTAGTATTGTTATTGAAATCTTTGTAAGAACAGTTAAAAGGTGACATTGGTGGGATTACGAAATATTGGAGAACAATATTAATAGTCTTTTTGAGTCATTAGTGCAGATGAATCCGTTGTTTTTTTTCTTGAGGGGAAGTCAAGTAGGATCTCGGAGTCACTGACTATACTCTGCATCCTTGGCAGAACAGTCAAGGAATCCACATGCTTCGCCCTCTTAGAGGGATAGTGCCGTCAGTGCACCCCATGCGGTGCACTATAGACATTACTTACGGCTCTTTGCAGCGTCCCTTCGACCCCTAGCTGCAACCCCTTTCATTCCTTTCGCTGTACCTCCTTTCATATTCTTTCTTACATACAGTATTCCTTTCCACTACCTCCAGTCAATTGTTTCGTAGTGCAACTGCGAGGTTTTCCTCCTGTTACACCTTTCAGACCTATTTACTCTCAATTTCCCTTACAGGTCTGAATGACCTCATGGGTCCCAACGCTTACCCTTTGGCCTAAATTCTGTCTTCCATTCTAAATGATTCGCTAATGGGATTACAATCTAGGATACTCTTTGATCCGTTGGTATGACTAAAAATCCCTCGGAGAAGCTTCAGTGAGCCGCAGTGAGTTCATTTGATTATGAATCTTATGGAGATTACTGGAGTGAGTAACAATTCCATGAAAAAATAGTCTAGGAGATTCGCCGAGTCATTGATACGATTTAGTAGAATCCTTGAATAGAGTCAGATATGCTCAGTAATGTGTCTATATATATGTATATATATACATATATTTATGCATGTATATACATAGATATACCCAGTATATATATATATATATATATATATATATATATATATATATATATATATATATATATATATACGTGTTGTATACATATGAATATGTGTGTATGTATGCATGCACTTATGTATTATGTATGTATATACATAGATATACAGTATATATATACGTGTGTTATATACATATATATGTATATGTGTGTATGTATGCATGCATTTATGTATTTATGCTTTTGGGTTTCCTCCAAAATACTTTAAAATGAATCAGCTAGCCCAATGCCGTTCTCTGGCTGCAACCCACACTAGTTGGTCAACTACCGGGCACACAATTCACTGTTTAGGTTAAAAAAGGCACAATTTAAACAACTTGCAATATCGCTCCCTCTCACACCGGAGTCGAACTTGGGTTGTCTTGCCGAAGATTATACCGTATTAACCTTTGTACTGTACTGCTTCGGTGTCTCCATAATTGATTTGTAATTTGTGATATAAATGGGACAGCAACTTTAAACAAGTCAAAAATTCGCCGAAGTTTCTTCGGCGCATTAGGGTTTTCTGTACAGCGATAATGCTGTATGAAACTCTCAGCCACGGCTTATGAAACTCTTAGCCGCGGCCCATGAAACTTTTAGCCACGGCCAGGTGGTGGCATGTGTTGTTGGCACCTATAGCGGTGCCAGACTCACGATCATGGCTAGCTTTAATCTCAAAGAAAATAAAAACTACTAAGGCTAGGGGGCTGCAATTTGGTATGTTTGATGATTAGAGGGTGGATGATCAACGTACCAATCTTCAGCCCTGTAGCCTCAGCAGTTTTTTAAGATCTGAGGACGGACGGACAGACAAAAAGAGATCTCAATAGTTTTCTTTTACAGAAAACTAAAAGCAGGTCTATCACTTCCTCGGCGTTTAAGCCTCGCTCACTTTCTCTTTTCAATTGTTCTCGTTTTTACGGGCCTGGGCTAGAAAAAGGCATTAGGATTCGGCCCGAGTGGTCATTGCTAAAAAATAAAAAAAAACATTAAATGTAAAAGAATTAGTTATTTACATGGTACATCAGTACATTATGGAGTCAGCGTTATAATTTAGACTTAAGCTCAGAATATACCATTCACCTGACGGCAGGCATACATTGATAGGCCTGTTTTATTTCAGGTTTTAGAATGTATTCATTGTTAAAGGATAAAGCCCTAAATGTTATGCAGTGTTTTAGGAGTTACTTAGTCATTTATAAGCATTATATGATTTTTATTAATTAGCCGATTCTGACACTAATAAGTGTTACGAGTGTTGTTTGATATATATCATTTATATATTCTGTGATATGACTTACTTCAGGGAGGAACATTTTTCAAATCGTTTTTAGATCTCTGTTTTTTTTTATCTTATTAAAAAAATATCCTTTTTTTCTGGTAGATTGCTTTCTATTGGGAATTATGTAATTTTTTTGTGTATTTCTTTTTTATATTATTCCATTTACGATGCTTTTGTATTTATCATCATCAGTGTTACACCTGTTATTACTTAATCTTCACTAACTTTATTAATATTTTTTTTCCTCTACTTATGTAAATCTGGATTTGATTTCATTATTTCACTTACATGTATTCTGTTTTTTTTTTTTTGCATTGATGACGTCAACTCTTAAAGTATCGCTTATTTACTCATTGGTATTTCACTTAAGAAATCATTTGTTTCTTAAGTAATATTTTATTGCTTGAATAATTTATTTCTTAAGAAATAATTTATGTCATAAGAAATAACTTGTTTAAGTAATATTTTATTTCTTAAATAGTTTATTTCTTAAGAAAAAATTTGTCTTAAGAAATAGTTTCTTTCTTAAGTAATATTTTATTTCTTAAATAATTTATTTCTTAAGAAACAATTTATGTCTTAAGAAATAAATTGTTTCTTAAGTAATATTTTATTTCTTAAATGATTTATTTGTTACGAAATAATTGATTTCTTAACAAGAAATAATTTATATCTAAAGAAATCATTTGTTCCTTAAGATGTAACTGATTTCTAAACATGTAACTGATTTCTTGAGAAATAATTTACATCTTAAGAAATAATTGATCTCCTAAGAAATAATTTGTTTCTTAAGAAATAATTGGTTTTTTAATTTTTTATTTATACATATATCCGATTTCTGCTACGTTTTTTCTCATTTATTTCATTTATGGTCATTAATTTTAACTCACTTCTTTAGAAGTTGTACAGTAAGCGCTGCCTTATATCATTGCTTGTCAGTTATTTCATGTAACTTATTAATTACGTATCGCATTATTCTCTCAGTCGTTTCATACTCATTAACGATATGGTTACGATCGCTGCGTCATCATTCTCATCATCATCATTATCATCATCATCATCATTCATCGCTCTCACCTCCAGCGGTTCATATAATCACTTGCATTGTTCCGAGGGCGGAGCCCCACGCGTCTGCTGATGCTGGTGTGCCCTCACCATAGCTACTCCAGAAAAGTAATTCGATACATTTGTACATTAATTCCTCTGGCGGAGATCCGCCACCCCGCCACCCCCTTCTCTGCATCCGTATCCTCCTGTCCCCTTTCCCTCTCACAGTATCGTCATCATCATCATCATCATCACCCCCTCGATATAGCCACGACGTGTCATTATGCTCACCATCAAGCCCTGTCCCCGCCCCGAAATCACCATTAACACCATATTCTCGCGGCCGTCACCACTTAGCGACGATAAGTCGGCCCCCTCTCCCCTCACATTCTTCCCCACCCTCCACCCTTTACCTTCCTCCCCCCCCCCCCCCGGCAGTAGATAGCAGCAGAGGAGCAAAGGCGGCAGCAGCCATCTGCGCAATTGTGTAGAAATAATGAATATTTTATTTGATTTGAAATCACCTCTGTCTCTCTATCCCTCTCCCCGCCTCTCTCTCTCTCTCTCTCTCTCTCTCTCTCTCTCTCTCTCTCTCTCTCTCTCTCAGTACCCTACACTTGAAGACACGGATTAATCTCCCCCTCCCCCATCCCCCGTCTCCCCTGTATGGATCAAAGAAGCCTTTGGGACTTACAGGATGGCCGGCCTTATTGACTCCTAGCAAGCCCTGGCCAGTCCTTGGTGGTGGTGGTGGGTGGAATGGGGGGGGGGATGGGGAGGAGGAGGAGACATATTTCACGGGTCAAATTATAGCGCAAATGTAATAGGATTTCCATCCTTATTGTCTCTCCCCCTCTTTAATACATCCATTAAATCACTCCCCCTTTTCTATTTCTCTTTCTGTCAGTCTCTCACCACACAAGCTGATGAATTCTCAGCGAATCCTCCCAACTTTTCCCGTGCCTTAAGGCCCAAATTAATTAATCAAACCTAAGGATTATCGCTTCTAAAGACTGCGGCCGTATACCTTCATATCCCCCTGCAAATCGCACTAAAGGCACATCGAAGATGCGGTTTCTGACCCCAGAGTCATCGGGACACACCTACGGTCGAAAATCTCTCTGGAAGTCCGTAGGATCCGACTCTACGGGACCGTCAGACTGTGACCTATCCGCCGGAGGGGTCTCCCTCCATCCCGGCCATCCTCCCACCCGTCGGAGGAGCATCAGCTATAAGGGTTCTAATCCTAACTTATCGCATTAGATTGTGACACTTGTATCAATCGGAACAGATAATCTCTCGAGTCTATTACTGTATGGAGTCACACACAGTTGTTGGGGGGTCCGTATCGTCCAGTTGTTGGGGGTCTGGTGTCTATTGTTTCCGCCAATTCATTGTCGGACTGCAGTTATCATCTCCTGTTCTTTTTGCTTGTTTTTATCTGTTCTGTTTTGCTCCTTCCTTTTGTTGCGCTTGTGACGTGAATTAACTCGGAAGGTTTGCCACTGACAGCTGGCGTCTCTTTGCGAATGTTTACCGTGGGTTTTTTTACCTAAGTATTTGTTCCTTTTTATTTATTTATTGATATTTTTTCGCTGGGATGCGCATTGTTTTCGCTCGCTACACATTGCGTTGCATTATATACTGTAGATAGGGTATACATTTAATGCATGGGTTTTAGCTCACGTATGCTTTACCTTGACTGTGCTATTTCAGGAATACTTTACCTTGACTGTGCTATTTCAGGAATACTTTACCTTGACTGTGCTGTTTTCAGGAATACTTTACCTTGACTGTGCTATTTCAGGAATACTTTACCTTGACTGTACTAATTCAGGAATAATTTACCTTGACTGTGCTATTTCAGGAATACTTTACCTTGACTGTGCTATTTCAGGAATACTTTACCTTGACTGTGCTATTTCAGGATATCTCTACCTTGACTGTGCTATTTCAGGAATACTCTACCTTGACTGTGCTATTTCAGGAATACTCTACCTTGACTGTGCTATTTCAGGAATACTCTACCTTGACTGTGCTATTTCAGGAAAGGGAATAATTGCTATAGTTATTACAGTGTTTTATTCTTGGGTAAGACCCCGAGACGGGCGGCGAGAAGTGTGTTAGTTGGAAAGGCTAAGAACACGAATGTGTTAATTAAGGGTAAGTGAGAAATTTGTTGGCAAGGACGTGCGTGCTTCGAGGGCTCTTAGGAGCTTAACAGATTTGGAAAATTATTCGATTCAGCGCGAAAATTTTATATGTGTGTGTTTTTGTATACGTATATATATATATATATATATATATATATATATATATATATATATATATATGTATATATATATAAATGTGTGTGTTTGTGTGTGTTATACGATCGCAAGTAACAAGTGAAGATTGTATATCAAGAGTCAGCAGGAAATAATTAAAATAGCTAGGTACTGCTGGCTCTTGAATATATATATATATATATATATATATATATATATATATATATATATATATATATATATATATATATATAGTATATATATATAATATATGATACGTATATATGTGTCAGTGTGTGTGTTGACTACTTCCTTTTCTTTTCATCACATCAAAATTGGCCGAGTAAATTGAAAGGTAAATTCTTTGAAAATCCTATAAAGCTCTTTATTTTATTATGACTAGGATCTGAGCACTCATATCTACCCACCACTGTCAAATTAAATTCTATTTAGAGTAAATTTAAATTAACAGGTCATTTAGATTTAATAAACTTCATAGACAAATTTTATCTGTTTCACAGACCTTCATAATTTAAATGATAGGAATCCAGATTCGCTGTCAGTTGTAGTTATTCAGACAATAATTACATAGGCGCGCATTACTTGGTAAAAACTAAAGTGAAATTTCGTGAAAGTAACTCATTTATTTGTTTACAATGACGTCGTTTTTCAGAGACTTTGGTCATTTTACTTTAGATAATCTAAGTAGAATCTCAGATTGTTTATTATCTTTTTAGTTCATATTTAATCCCACAGTTAATGCATTGATTAACCGAGGTATTTTGTTTCAGAAATTTGTAGAAAAAACTTTTGTGTTCTCGTTTGTAACTTATGATGTCGTGCATTAGTTTGTTTTGCTCTATCGCTGCGCTTTTGAATTCTCTTCCTGCGTTTGTTTTTCCCGAATTATAACCATTCTTCCTCTAAAAAGCAGAGTGGTCAGTACCGCCCTTCTTATTTCATATATCGTATTTCTTCACGCTTAGGCTATTAAAATGTTGTCTTACTGTACCTCCGTTCATATTCTATTTCTTCCACCGTACTTTCCACCGTCTGGCCTACTTGATTCTTTGTGCAGCTGCGAGGTTTTCCTCCTGTTACACCTTTCAAACCTTTTTGCGGTCAATTTCTGTTTCAGCGCTGACTGACCTCATAGGTCCCGACGCTTGGCCTTTGGCCTAAATTCTATATTCTATTCTATTCTGCTAAAATGCTGTGGGTTACCTGTTTAAAAAAAAAAGAAAAAAACGAGAAGTTTATTTCCTTTTAATTATCAATAATAAAATCAATAAAATTACATCTTTTCCTCAGTAATTACATCGGAAACGATAAGATTTTTTTAAAGATATTCTTAACAAAGTATATTGATCGTGGTATCACACTGTGACCCATTGCCACTTTCATCAATATCTGTATTATTTGTATTTGTATTATTATTTCATCACCATTTGAGTTATTTGTATTTGTATTATTATTTCATCACCATTTGCATTATTTGTATTTGTATTATTTCATCACCATTTGAATTATTTGTATTTGTATTATTTCATCACCATTGTATTATTTGTGTTTATATTATTATTTCATCACAGTTTGAATTATTTGTATTTGTTTTATTATTTCATTACCATTGTACTGTATTATTTGTATTTATATTATTATTTCATCACCATTTGAATTATTTGTATTTGTATTATTATTTCATCACCATTGTATTATTTGTATTTATATTATTATTTCATCACTATTGTATTATTTGTATTTATTATTATTTCATCACCATTTGAATTATTTGTATTATTATTTCATCACCATTTGTATTATTTGTATTTGTATTATTTCATCACCATTTGAATTATTTGTATTTGTATTATTATTTCATCACCATTGTATTATTTGTATTTATAATATTATTTCATCAGCATTTGTATTATTTAATACCAGTCAGTTTTGGGCGATATTTTGTCTCCTTTTAAAGTATGCGACACCAGGCGACAACGACAGCTCCTTCATTCTTTGTTTTCATTTTCAAAATATCTTTTCAAGTCTCGATTTCATTCAAGAGCTGTCATATAATTGTGATTTGTTTTGGGCATCACTTTGTTCTTCTGTGTTCTCCTTCTCTGCTTTCGGCTTTTTAAAGTTATCTTTTATCATATTTACGTTTTTTTATATATTTTAGTTCATTTCGTCCCTCTCCATTCCTTTCCTGAATCATGGCTGTGGAGTATAACTCATTCCCATTGATACTCCTTCCCCACCTCCCCCATAATTTAGGACATTAATAACTGGTTCTCCCCAACCCTTCCCCCACCTTCCCCCTTATAACGTCACCCCCATATACCGCAGCTCTCACCCCTCTTTCGTTCCCCGAGGGGGATTAAAATATCAAGTGCTGATCCTCCCCACCTGCGTCGGCGTCTTGTATACCTCACTTGTCTGTCTCGCCGAGCATCATGGGTAATTATTTAAGCATGTGGCGCCAAAATCCCGCTCTCCCGAGCTGCATCGCCCCAAGAATCCTCCTTGCCGTAAGGATGATCGCCGGTTGCCTAAAGGACGGGTGCGACGCCCTTAAGCGCCAGGGTCACTTGGCATCCTGAGAGCACGTCGTGAGAGGATGTATCAGGGACCTGGCTCTCTCTGGGCCTACATAAACACGGAGGACCCGCGAGAACTAGTTACCTACCGCAGCGCCAGATCAGAATGCCCCACGACAACTGTTGAACAGATATACGCCCCGCGCGGCGTGCCCTTCTTGATCGCGGCCTCCTTCATTTTTCTGTCTGCGCGTCGCCGCCCTCCTGTCCTTTGACGACAGGAGCCTCCGGGCGATAAAAAGGACAAACCCCTCTGGTGGAGCGGGCTTCGCCGCCTGGGTTTCCTCAAGGGCGCTTTCTGAAATGCAGGATTGTGCTCGGGAGCGTCCTTCGGGGACCCCGTGGGGCCCTCCTCTGTTTTGGTTGTGGCGGAGTGAGTAATGACGGAGGTCAGGATGATTGGGAGGTGCCTGCAGCAGCTACAACACGTGACGGAGTGGTTACGACGCCAGATAAATCTCGTAATCAGTTTATCAATCAACTTGACGTGGGAAGCATGTAAGCTCAGCGTGGCGGAACGCTCGTGATTCAGGAGAGTTTGCCGACGCTTCGAGGCAACTGTGGCTATGATGTGACTATGTTCGTGACTGTATTAGGTAGTACGTGGCTTTAGCTGAAATTTTTCTCATCGCGGTTTCCCCTTTATTTGGAGATGCTAGTGAGAAAATTATTATTATTAATATTATTATTATTATTATTATTATTATTATTATTATTATTATTATTATTCTGGTGTCGGTTCGTATTTCATCAACACCAGAAGAAGACGAGTCTTAAACGTCTGCCCCAACACCTAGTATTATTATTATTATTATTATTATTATTATTATTATTATTATTATTATTAAACATTTTAACCAAATCACTGAGCTAAATTATTTACCTCTCAGAGGGCTACCTCATAAAATTATTATTATTATTATTATTATTATTATTATTATTATTATTATTATTATTATTATTATTATTATTATTAAGTGGTTTAACCAAACCACCGAGCTAGATGATTTAGCTCTTACAGGACTGCCCGGAAAGTTTCCAAATGTTACCTGTAATAATATTACTGCTCAGCATAAGTACTAGTAACTTCTATCGTACATAATATTTACGTATCCATGAGGAGTTCAATGATGGGATGGTTCTAAACGCCGACGTGTTTCTGGAATATTCATCCGGTCGTCAGCACTGAGACTTTTGTATTCTGCAATTTGAGGGACCACATCGGGAAAGTGGGGTTTTTGGGTGAGGGCAAAACACAAAACGAGCGAAATTCAAGGACATTAATCCTGTCGATAGTTTTCATCCAGATTGAAGTAAATATATGGAATGTTTTCAAACTAATGTCATGCTCCATATTTGCTAGCGAAACGAAAGTCAGAAACGAATGTCAGAGACGTTCAGAGCATGCATTGTAAACATAGGAAAATTATGTTTTCTAGTCCAGAATGCAATATTGGTTTGAAATAATATTGTACCATGTAATGTTAGATAGGTTTTTTGTCTGCAATTTAAAGGAAAACAGTATTTTATCTTCTCATTACCAAGAACGAGAAACGTGCAGCTTTATCTGATCGGTAAGAGGGTCGACATTTTTCACCACTAAACGTAAATAAGCCCTGAGATCAGTATATGCTGAGGCATCGTCGTAGTATCTGTTTTATGTACTTAGATGAGTAATTTACTACTTTTCTTGATCAGTAGCCCATAGTTAAGACTTATTTACGAGATCTAGAAATGCTGTAAAAATACGTCTTACCTTCATTTATCTTCTCTGAAATAAATTTTACCATCAGTTTCTCTAAAAAAATAAGCTTCCTTTTCAGTTAACTCTTCTAAACATAACATTTACTTTTGTCTAACTTCTCTTTGAGAAGGATTTTCATATTTTAATTCTGCTAAAAAAGGGAAATAAGATAACTGATCTATGTTCAGGTGTACAAATACATTTCACCTTGCAATTCCTCTTAAAATAACTATTATATTCCGTCAAACTCCCCTGAACTTCACTCAATTTTCAATCCTGCAGATTAAGCATCATTTTCTCTCAGTTCTCCATTAGTAGGTTTTACATTCTCAATTCTTACAAGTAACTGTATAAA
>NC_089796.1:11024301-11054301 GCF_040412425.1 Macrobrachium rosenbergii | reverse complement strand
TCAGTTTTTTGTACCCTTTTTACTTTTTTTTTAATTATAGTTGAATTTCTCTGGTTTTGAATTTATTTTACTTGTCTTTTTAGCTGTGTATTTATTCCCTTCTTTGTGATAATCCTCTCTTGCATTACGCTTTCTCCGTAGCATTCTCCCTCTTTATTCCTTCCTTTCTATGATACTTCAGTCTTCTAACTTTTTTCGTTTTTTAGTTCCATTTACCTCGTCTCTCTCTCTCTTTAGCCTGCATCTTCTTCCCTCTCTCTCATTAGTCCTCTTCCTAACCCTTCCTTTCTTCAGTTTTGGTTTATGAGACGTCTCTCCTTATCATTCTTCCCTTTCCTTGTTCGTCGCATTTCCCTCCTAAGCCTTCATTCTCTTCTGCCAGCTCCCTTTCGTCCCCCAGTTGTTGATATGTGATGCTCTGCTTAATCCGGTGACAAATCCCAGTATCCCAGTGTCTCATCAAGGCGCAGTGCCGACCCCTCTCTCTCTCTCTCTCTCTCTCTCTCTCTCTCTCTCTCTCTCTCTCTCTCTCTCTCTCTCTCTCTCCATTTATCTGTATTTGTATAACTGTTTTATTTGTGTATCAAAATCAGTGAGTTCAGTACAGGCAGGACTACACGGTTAGGGCCCCTCTCTCTCTCTCTCTCTCTCTCTCTCTCTCTCTCTCTCTCTCTCTCTCTCTCTCTCCATTTATCTGTCTCGGTTAACCTGTTTTATTTGTATATCAAAATTAGTGGGTTCAAGAAAAGGAGCACTCTCTCTCTCTCTCTCTCTCTCTCTCTCTCTCTCTCTCTCTCTCTCTCTCTCTCTCTCTCTCTCTCTCTCTCTCTCTTCATTTATCTGTTATCCGAGAATTTGTATAGCAAAATCAATGAGTTCATGAAAAACAGGACTACACAGCTAGGGACCATTTATCTGTCTTATTTATCTGTGTATTTGTTTATCAATATCGGCGAGTTAATACAGGCAGGACTACACAGTTAGGGACTCACCCTCTCTCTCTCTCTCTCTCTCTCTCTCTCTCTCTCTCTCTCTCTCTCTCTCTCTCTCTCGGTTAGATAAAGCAAGACAAGCTACGGCTATCAAGTCGTCATGTCGAGGACTGCGACGAAAACTATATCCTGTGTAATGGAGTGACGTGGAGTGCCTTTCGCATTATGTGTGAGTTAGTACCAATAATAATGTTTGTGTCATGTTGTGAAAGATATGGATAATGTTGATGACGCAACATAGGTTAAATCCCAATACAGTGGCCTTTTTGATATTTCGAACGACTATGTAGATGTTTTGTTTTGCTGACAGTCATACATATATTCATATGTATATATATGTGTGTGTGCGCGTGTGTGTGTGTATTTATCTATGATACACTCCCACACACACACATACATATATACAGTATATATGTATGTATATATATATATATATATATATATATATATATATATATATATATATATATATATATATATATTACAGACATACGAACACACACACAAACACACATATACATACATACATACATACGCACTTTATAAGAGACAGACAGAGCGAACGCGTCAATCGTCTTTTTCATCCAAACCAGCTACATATTTACTCACTCACATAGAGAAAGGGTCCACTGTATATGTCATTATAACAGTACATTATGATCAACCCTCCTAATGGATAGATAAGATAAGTAGATATAGATTGTCAACACGAGAAGCTGTATATTATCTCACTCTGGGTATAAACATCACGGGTGGTCGAGTCAGTTCCCGTTAATTGCCTATAGGATCCGTCAACAGATTGCTCACGATTTGGAATAACGTGAGTTATGGAATGCTGGTATAATTAGTGACGCCGATGATCTGACCATACCTGTCACAAGTGTTATTGGTTGACTTGAGTCTCTGTGGTTGCCGGGTCTTGAGAGTCGTTGCATCTAAGAAACATTTTTAATGTAGACATGCTTATGTATGGGTGTTCTATTCGTAGATTGATCGAGATGCCGTAGGAATAAGATTTCAGCATCATATTGTGTGTGTGTGTATATGTATATATATATATATATATATATATATATATATATATATATATGTATATATATATGTATATTTATATATATATATATATATATATATATATATATATATATATATGTTATAAGTATATATATGTACATATGTCTGTGTTCATACATGAGCTTAATTCTCATAATTTTGAAATAATGTATCTTTCTGGTACAAATGGATGTGTAAATCTGCTTTAATTGCATTGCTTCAAATCATTTTTGACATTATGTATGATTTTGTGTATTATCGTACCTAGTTAGATAACTTGACACGATTTTTCATTTAATAAAACTTTTTGTTACTTATGTAATGTAAGCCACTTGCTTATTTTAATACAACTAGACACACTTAATTTTTCACAAATTTGTCTTAGCTGTTGTTCTCCTCCTTGAGTTAATCTTCATTTGCTCCGTGGCGGGGGGAGGGGGGGCTGGTAGTGCCTTCAGTGCACCTCACGGTGTGCACTGTAGGCATTACCAAAGGTACTTCGTAGCGTCCCTTCGGCCCCTAGCCGCAGCCCATTTCATTCCTTTTACTGTACTTCCATTCATATTATCTTTCTTCCATCTTCCACCCTCTCTTAACATTATTTCATAGCGCACCTTCGAGAATTTCCTCCTGTTCCACCTTTCAAACCTACCTACTCTGAATTTCCCTTCCAGCGTTGAATGACCTCATAGGTCCCAGCGCTTGATCTTTGGCTTAAACTCTATATTCCATTCCATTCCATATACCTCTGGCTTTAACAGACCTCTGTCTTCTAATAGGCGGATCCTTCCTATACTTCGAGATAAAATCCTCCTCTTTATCATAGTTTCGTCAGGCCTGGACAAGAAAAGCGCCCTAGGTTGCAAGTCCCTTAGGCTTTACATTACAAAGAAGAAGTACATCACGACCTTAGTTTTCTTTTTGTCACTACTGTGAATTACTTTGTCTTAGTTTTGATAACTGTGTGTTGAAATTGTTTCAGTTGTTTCCTTGTAAGACATTAAAAGTATAGTGTGACCTTTTTTGTTGGCATCTCCAGAACGCTGAAATTTGGGCACAATTTGTTCAGTATTTCGTCATTTTAGGTTGTCCATTTTTATTGAAGTATTGGCTGTGATTGCAATGACAGTTAATGTCGGTTGTATCACAATAATAATAATAATAATTTGTTTTATTGTGATTAATAACAACAACAACAACAATAATAATAATAATAATAATAATATAATAATAATAATAATAATAATTATTATTATTATTATTATTATTATTATTATTATTATTATTATTATTATTATTATTACCAGCAGAGTTTTGGTGTTGATTTTTCTTAACTGTCATTGCTATCCTCATCTGCAGTTACACTTCCTGGCACTTCAGCCACTTCGGAAGTGTGTCCCCTAAAATAGTGACGGAAGAGGGGAAAGGTAAGTGAGAGAGAGAGAGAGAGAGAGAGAGAGAGAGAAGCAGTCATTAAAAGACCATTTCCGTGTTTGAACTCATTCCGCCTTATCACATATCTCTCTTTTATCTCGTGTTTTCCTTTCGTGTTGCCTTATTCCCATTTCGCCGAGTGAGGCGCAGAAGCGCGCGACGTATTGGGGTTTTGACAAGTTTGTAATTATGTTTTTTTCATTTTTTTACTTTTATCCTGGGTATTTGAATGTTTTTTTTTCCATTATGTCCTTTCAAATGTTTTTGTAGTATTTCTTCGGTTTGGGTAATTGATTTCTTATATGTACTAAGTTATAATTTTTTTTCAGTTACATTTCCTGAGGTAAATGTGTAACTGTCACTTAAAGTTTTGACGAATTTTCTTTTAGATCACATTTTTTTTGTTTTACGTATTCCTTAATTGTGGGCTTTTAAGTTTCATTCTGGTTTTTTACTGAAATAAGTGTGTTACTGTCACTTAATTACAAGTTTTGAAGATTTTTCTTATAAATTATGTAATGGTGTTTTTAATGTAATTACAAGATTCGTATAAGGAGATACAGAGTTGTCTATGTTCCGTAATTGTGGGCTTTTAAGTTTCATCCTGGCTATTTACTGAAGTAAGTATGTTTCTGTCATTTATTTACAAGTTACGAAGAATTTTATTATAAATTACACAATGGTTTATTTAACGTAGTTATAAGATTCGTATAAATAGAGTAAGAGTGTTCTGTATTTCATAATTTTGAGCCTTATGTTATATATCCAGTTTCGTCAAGAAATTAGATTCGTATATAGTTTTATCCTCTTTCGGTTTTGTTGAAGTTTCCGGTTTCGTTATTGAATTTTCTAACCTAACTTGTATCCCTCCCTCGTCTGTTATTGTTTTCCATTTTATTTGTTAAATTAGTTAACCAAGTGGTGTCCGTTTTCCCCTCTTGGAAATGTCGGAATATCGTCTTCTTTTGCAAGTATTTAAATTTCGTTTATAATAAATGCTCAGATATTTTCCGGACCAACGTTTGTAGTTGATTAAAATTTCATTGATCAGTTTGTTTGAAAAGATTTTTGGTCTTGAAATTTTGAAATGTTTCTGTAGTTTTGTTGTGACGACTTCTCTTCCTATTTCAGACTCCACGTCTGGTAACTGAGTTAACGTATAAAAGTATAAAGTGTGAAAGGTAAATAAAATAAAAAATGACCGATTATATATTTTAAAAGCCAAAACCTTACTAACTTATCTAGTATTTGTAGTGCTGCCTCTTTTTGTAGTTTGTGTATGTCGTTATGTCAGTCTTAGGACGATATATATATATATATATATATATATATATATATATATATATATATATATATATATATATATATATATATATATATACATATACATATATTTATATATATATATATATATAATATATATATATACATATACATATATTTATATATATATATATATATATATATATATATATATATTATATATAAAATTAACGCATAAGCATGTAGCAAATAAGCTTCCATAAAATAAAAAATACATTCGGGAATAGTGGAAAGAAAAAGAATGTCGAGAAGAGATATATGGCAAAATAAATAGGAAAATATATAAATAAATATTATTCTTCCTGCGTTAACAAAAGTATGTAAAATAAATGGGGGAACGGAAGTTAGGGTCCAACACCTAAAGTCACCGATCTTTCACTTGCATGATAAAAAAAGATATATATATATATATATATATATATATATATATATATATATATATATATATATATTATATATGGATATGAAATTTTTATCACACCGTGATTCGTATAGAATCATGAAGCTTCATGATTGTATATAAATCACGGCGTGATAAAAATTTCATCATAAGAGTTGTGTTCCAAACGTACCAATGAGCTATCATGGTGGAGGTGGGTTAATGCCGAAGCCAAGTACAATTTCCCCGCTCTCGAGGGGTAAATAAGTACGGCAGATTCGGCATTAATATATAGCCTACCTCTCTTGATGGCTCAGTGGTT
Source organism: Macrobrachium rosenbergii (assembly GCF_040412425.1). NCBI lineage: Eukaryota > Metazoa > Arthropoda > Malacostraca > Decapoda > Palaemonidae > Macrobrachium > Macrobrachium rosenbergii. The sequence continues at coordinate 11,048,798 of NC_089796.1, read as the reverse complement.
TGGCCGTCGACTGGAGTCGTTGGAAGGTACTGTGTCGAGGGATCGAGACCCGGTGGTACCGATCCATTCATCACTTAAAAATTCTCCTTCGGTGCTAATTCCCCATCCGGGATATTCCCGAAGTAGTGTGAATTGAATATTAAAGGACATTTGTAGCTTCATGATTATGTATTATATTTATATATATATATATATATATATATATATATATATATATATATATATATATATATATATATATATTTTTTTTTTTTTTTTTTTTTTTTTTTTTTTTTTAATCATGCAAGTGAAAGATCGGTGGCTTTCGGTGTTGGACCCTCACTTCCGTTCCCCAATTTTTTTATAGACTTGTTAACGAAGGATATATATATTTATATATATATATATGTATATATATATATATGTATATATATATATATATATATATATATATATATATTTTTTTTTTTTTTTTTTTTTCTCCTTTACCATGTATCTCTTTTCGACATTTTTTTTTTACTGTTCCCGAATGTACTGTTTATTTTATGGAAGCTTATTTGCTACAGGCTTATGTGTTCATTTGTTTTTATGTAGGCATATTTCGAACACATAAATAGTGGTCTGTATTTGGTACGTGTTCATGAATGTTGTGTATGATGTTAGAAGGTTAATGTTTGTAATATGTTCATATGGTAGCCTAATCTGGTATCGTTGAACTTTAACTAATTTCTTTTCCTTCCGTTGACATTCTGTTAAAAGCAAATATTTACCACAAATATTCCCCGAAGTACGTCGTGTTCTTAGATTTGTATCGCTTTAATCATTGCAGTTATTTTTCCAGACATGTATTTTCTCTGTCATATCGTCGGTAAAATTTTACGTCGTGTAGGTAAGAGCAGCTGGTCGTATAGTCCCTTTCGTGGTCGTCATTCGTGAAGCAGTTTCTTTAGACTTTGCCGTTTCATTGTCGGAAATGTGGAGGCAGAATTAGAAAGTCGATCCAGTTGGAAGAATGCTTCAAAATAATCGGAATTTTATATGAACCCGTTTCTTGGCAGTTTCTCGGATTTTCCTGTCACCATCGTCACCATCCAAGTTTATTTTTTTATATTTATGGTCCCTCTGGCTGGCCTCATTTAATTGTCAGTAAAATACCTGAAGGAAAATTAAATAAATATTGTCTGATCAGTATTGGACATTGAACTTAGAGAGAATATTTCATGACGGACTAAAAAAAAAGAAAGATTGTTTTTTGCTACCAATAAGCTCTAAACCTGATATAAACAAAATTGGCGATTAATAAAAAAAATAAGAGCGCTAAAAGAGTTATAAATCAAACATGGCATGACCGGCATAAGTTGACCTATATAACTCCTGCTATTACAAGGTAAAGCTAACTGTCATTTTATTTGCAAACATGAAACCTTCATAATTTATGCACACAACTTTTTTATATAATTTTCTCGCATAACATATATCTGAATGACCTTTGTTATCATGACGTCAAGAACATTCGGCAATGAATTAGAAGATTAATTTTGGAAAGTCTAAAAATCAGTCGTGCCTGTGTTGACGTAAACATTGATTAATATGCTTGATAAATATCCGATTGCGGTGGCCACTATCCAGACTGAAGAAAGGCGTGAGGCTGGCAACCTCATCCAAGATATGCTTGCAGTACCAGACAATGTCTGAGACCACTTCTGTAATGGAAAAGGCCCACAGGTGAGTGTATTATATATGTACATACATATATATGTATACGTATATATATATATATATATATATATATATATATATATACACATATATATATATATATATATTATATATATATATATATATATATATATATATATATATATATATATATATATATTTTCTTTTATATATATATATCACACACATGTATATACTTGTCACATGTGTGGTATATGCATGTTAACAAGCTGCCCCCACACAATTATATAGTGTATATATACTGTATATATATATATATATATATATATATATATATATATATATATATATATATATATATATAGATATATATATATATATATATATATATATATATATATATAATTGTGTGGGGCAGCTTTTTAACATGCATATGCCCATACATGTGACAGCAAGTTTGTGAAGGGGAGAGTGGGGGGCGGGGGTGGAGGGGAAACGCCACGAAAAACGAAAAAGAGAGAAAAGACGTTAAGGGGCTCCATCGTTCTCTTGCTACCACAACATCGTCAGGCGCCAACCAAAACAGTTGACGCTAGAGATGCGCGCCCTCCGTGTCCCTCTGTCCAAACTCGCCCTCGAAGGCGCCGTGTTTTCGTTCGCTCTCGTCTTCTATTTGCTTTATCAATATTCACCCGGAGAGGTGGACGGCCGCTCACAACGCTATCCCGTCCATTTTAAGAAAAGGGATAAATAACCCTCGAGATGGGTCACAACATATATCTCTTCGAGTCTCTAGGGAAGCGCCCAGAGTTACGGAAGATGGCGAACCATTCTGAGAGAAATCAGGAGGAGGGGGAGGGGGGGAGGAGGAAGAGGAAAGGGGAGCTCGTAAACACCTTCGCTTAAAATGGGAAAGCTGTATTTCGAGCTATTCTCGCGATGTGAATAAATATTTCTTCTGTTTTGTAAATGATGGTGACGGGGCGGAGGGACGAAATAAGTGGTGCTTAACGAGAGGAAATCAGCCGACCGTAACTTCTTAGACGACGAGGAAAGAGGAACTCTGAGAGAAAGTGAGAGAGAGAGAGAGAATGTGGTGGATGGGAAATGGAACTGTTTTCAAAATGCATTACTTCCACCCAAAAGTCATCATGTAACATAGGGAATCAGTCCATAATTATATAAAAAATAACTGAAGTTTGAGAATATTAAATGAGGCTTTTTATTTATAACCTTGAGGATTCATGAGCTGACTATTTTCGATAAATGTTTTAATTGTCAACGTTAATTTTATACAAAATTAAAAAATCATATTCAGTAACGGTGTTCATAATCGCTATAATTGAACAGTTCATGACAAATGTCGTGAAATAATAATTTTCTGTAATCGTAACCAAGGTCCTGGATGCAACTTTCCATATAGTTATTCGATCAGGACAAATTCTGCTTCTTTCATCTGATCACCTTTTAGTTTTCTGTAAAAGAAAACTATTGAGAATGGCTTTGTCTGTCCGTCCGCACTTTTTCTTTCCGCTCTCAGATCTTAAAACTACTGAAGCTAGAGGGCTGCAAATTGGTATATTGATCATCCACCCTCCAATCATCAAACATACCAAATTGCAGCCCTCAAAACTCAGTAGTTTTTATTTTTATTTAAGGTTAAAGTTAGCACCGATATTGGTACAGACAACACAGGCCACCAGGCTGAGTTTCATGGACCGCGGCTGAAAGTTTCATACAGCATTATACGCTGTACAGAAAACTCGATTGCACCGAAGAAACTTCGGTCCATTTTTTTACTTGTTTTATTACTGTCCAGAACGGGGTAGAGAACATCCTTCGTTTGCTTTAAAAATGTAATTAAATCATTTTGATGTTGTGGAAGAGGATGACGACTTTACAGAGCTTCTATTAGTATTGTAATTTGAATTGCGCATTGGTGAAATAAAATGATTTTAACGGTTATAACATACCATATTTGGTGTGTTTAATTCCAGGATATTTGGCCCACTTATCGGAATGTATTTTAGTTTTATTACTACTACTACTACTGCTACTACTACTACTACTACTACTACTACTACTTATTATCATTATTTCAAAGAAAAGAAGGGCCATATATGAAACGAGAAAGAGACAGACAGGAATATTATAGATGAATAGATATAATTTAGCAAACAAATATTTGTATGCAAAGATAGAAATGGCAAGAAGAAAAGCCATATTAAACCATACTATTATTAAGTATTGATTTTATTGCAGCAGCGTGACTTTAAAAGCTACTATGTATTTATCCCCTGTCGCAAGATGATTAGGAATCTGTATTTAGCTCAGATTATGTATGATAGTTTTAATTTTGTACCATCAAGAGAGATCGCTGTGCATATGGTGTATATATATATATATATATATATATATATATATATATATATATATATATATACATATATATATATATATATACATATATATATATAAATATATATATATATATATATATATATATATAGATATATATATATGTATGTATATATGTATGTGTGTGTGTGTGTCAAATATAAGGAGCCGATAAAAATGCCAAAATGTAGAAAATAAATGCTATATTTCAGAGACCAAACTGTCTCTCCCCTCAGGCAAAGTACTTTGCCTGAGGAGAGAGACAGTCTGGTCTCCGAAATATAGCATTTATTTTCTACATTTTTGTGCGTTTTTATGGGCTCTTTATATTTCATGGAATTCTGTTTTAACAGAAAATATTTGTCATATATATATATATATATATATATATATATATATATATATATATATATATATATATATATATATATATATATATATATATTTATTTATATTTATATATATTATGACAAACTGCTTTCTTTTATCACACTGCATTTTCAGTGTATATATTTCTCAGCTATCTTCAATGAAAACTTTAAGATAAACGATTAATCTCCACTTTTTGCCGAAAATCAAAACAGGAATTGAAACCAAAACGCAAGTTCGAATCACATTTCGTTGTAATGACTGAAAATAAATGTGAATATAAACGAGAAACGTAAAAAAAAAGAAGGGGGGGGGAATATAGATTAATAGACCTTACTGATAAGAATTGTAACGATCAAAAATATCTACTGCACTTAAATGTCTCCAGTTAAATTTATGGTAAAGAGATATTAGAAATTTAACTCTCATCGCAGTATTTATAATCGCACAATTGTCACGTTCATTTCTGCAAGTAACAAACGGCCATGTAACGTTGATAGAACCTTCGTCATACAGCTAAAATGATGACAACGTAATCATCATGATCATCATTAAATCATATGACAACGACCTCATAATTCGCATGAGCAGACGTCGATTTAGGTAACTTGTGCCCGGCACGATTTAATGAGACATCGCTCTGATTTGCGTAAGAGGATATGTAAGGTCTGCAAAAAATTATGGCATACTTCATCACTCTAAAAGATTGGTGGCCCCCGTTGGGAGATAGTGCTGTCACTGCACCTCACGTGGCGCACTGTAGGCGTTACCTAATGGTCTTGCAGCGTCCCTTCCTTAGGCCCCTTTTACTGTACCTCCGTTCAAATTCTCTTTTCTTCCATCTGACGTTCCACTCTCTCTAACAATTGCTGCAATTTGCAACTGCGAGGTTTTGCTCCTGTTGCACCCTTCAGACCTTCTCACTGTCAATTTCTCTTTCAGCGCTGAATGACCTCATCGGTCCCAGTGCTTGGCCTTTGGCCCAAATTCTGTGTTCTATTCTATTCTAAAAGACTGGTTTTGCGGAATGCGATGTCATAAGACTTGGGGATAGTTTATTCAATGAAGAAATAGAAAGATGAAAAAATTGGCAAGGCTCATTTTATCAATTTATGCTTGCTGGCTGTCTTTCTGCCTATTTTACAACGTGATTCCAGTATATTTTACAGCCTATTTTTTTTGCTGGGTATTTTACAGCTTATTTTATCAAAACCTGTCATCGTCTGTTTTATCCCAGGGTATTTTACACCCTATTTATCACAGGATTTTTTATAGTTTACTCCTTCACTTTCTGTTTTAAAGCCTATTGCGTCACAGGATATTTTCAGAGCATTTTATCACGGGAAATTTTCAGAGTATTTTATCACAGGATATTGTCAGAATATTTTATCACGGGATATTTTCAGAGTATTTTATCACAGGTTATTTCCAGAGTATTGTATCACAGGATATTTTTAGAGTATTGTTTCACAGGGTATCAGAGTGTTTTATCACAGGATATTCTCAGAGTATTTTATCACAACTATTTTAGACTTTTGCATCATAGACTCTTGTTGACAAATATTTTATCAGCTGCTAATTTACGTCTTATTTGAGCGCAAGCCATTTCAGTATTTTTATCTTGCACTATTTTGCAGACTTTTGTCACAGGTTATCTTGCACGCTGTTTTATCACAAATTATTCAACAACACATTTTATTATGGAAAATTTTACAACTCGTTTTCCCATATTTACATTAACAGACAGTTTTATCTCGTATGTTAAAAACTATTTTATCAAAGGATATTTTTCAGTTAATTTTATCATGGGATATTTTGCAGCCTATTTTGTTACAGGTATTGTTTTACAGCCTATTTTATCACAATTTATTACCGACTTTACCACCATATATGAAAAGCCTATTTTATTACTGGCGTTTTTCGGGCTTAGTTTATCATTGACCATTTTACATGGACCTGCAATCGTCCTTGTCGGTTTCATTAGACGGAGAGAGTACAACGCATTTCTGTCGGAAGATCATTTAGCAGGATTTACGATCTCCCAAGGGACGGGCGTTGTGCGAAGGCTTTGTACAAAATCTGTCTGTTTCGCTTCACTTCGGAAAAATACCGAAGATTCAGTCCCTGTAGTGGCGGTAACGCCGTCAGTGCGCCTCATGCAGTGCACTGTAGGTATGGTTGTTTGCAGCGTCCCTTCGGCCCCTATAGCTGCAAACCCCTTTCATTCTTTTTGCTATACCTCCGTTCATATTTTCTTCCATCTTCCTTTCCACCCTTTCCTAACAACATTGTTTCATAGAGCAACTGGGAGGTTTTCCTCCTGTTACACTTTCTAAGCCTCCTTTACTCTCAATTTTCCTTTCAGCTCAGAATGTTAAGTATACCTTAGTTTTACCAGACCACTGAGCTCAGAATGACCTCGTAGGTACCAGCGCTTGGACTTTGGCATTAATTTTGTATTCCATTCCATACCGAATATAAAATTAACGCCAAAGGCCAAGCACTGGTACCTACGAGGTCATTCTGAGCTGGAAGGAAAATTGAGAGTAAAGGAGGTTTAGAAAGTGTAACGAGAGGAAAACCTCGCAGCCGCACTGTGAAACAACATTGTTAGGAGAGGGTGGAAAGTAAGATGGAAGAAAGAAAATACCGAAGGTTCAGTATTTCGGAAAAGTCTCACGCAGTCGGTACGTTACATATGATAAGCCAGAGCAGCGTACGGGTAACTTTTATTGAAGAATCGTGTAGGCCAGGACCTCATTACCTGTAAATTTAAGAAGCAGGGGTAATGACGTATTTACGAAATATTACTGAACGAACGTTGCGGTAGGATTTGTTAGGAGAAGACTTGCAAATAACTGTTAGTAACTTTTAATTTTAATTAGTCATCGGTTGGGTAAACTCGATGATACCAGAAGGAAGCCAGGCCTATAGGAAAATGGCAGACGTCGACCGCAAAACTGGTTGTTGTTAAAGGAGCTTTAATTTTAAAGAAAAAAAATATATACATGTATGTATGTATGTATGTATGTATGTATGTATGTATGTATGCATGTATGTATGTATGTATGTATGTATGTATGTATGTATGTATGTATGTATGTATGTATGTATGTATGTATGTATGTATGTATGTATATATATATATATATATATATATATATATATATATATATATATATATATATATATATATATATATATATATATATATATATATATATATATATATATACAGTATATATCGCTCCATCATTACAAGACTGTCGTAACTCCAAAATCTTGATTTTTCAGGAGAAGCGTTTTAAAGTTTCAAAGTCTATCTTTAACAATTTTACCCAAAGCAACAAAACTTACTATCATAATTAGATAAATAGGGTTCCACTTGAGTGTGCTTTGGGTAAAATTGTTAAAGTTATAGGACTTTGAAACTTTAAAACGCTTCTCCTGAAAAATCAAGATTTTGGAGTTACGACAGTCTTGTAATGATGGAGCGATATACTGTATATATATGTATATACATATGTATATATAATGTATATATATGTATATATACTGTATATATATGTATATGTATGTTTGCAAACATATATGTATATGTTTGTAAATAAGTTTGAGTATATCTTAGTTTAACCGGACCACTGAGCTGATTAACAGCTCTCCTAGGGCTGGCCCGAAGGATTAGATTTATTTTACGTGGCTAAGAACCAACTGGTTACCTAGCAATGGGACCTACAGCTTATTGTGGAATCCGAACCACATAATGACGCGAAATGAATTTCTGTCACCAGAAATAAATTCCTCTAATTCTTCGTTGGCCGGTCGGAGAGTCGAACGCTGGGCCAACAGTGTTCCAGCCGGGAGCTCTACTCACCCCTCCAGTGAAGAACGTATATGTGTGTGTGTAGGTGTGTTTGTATATATATATATATATATATATATATATATATATATATATATATATATATACTGTATATATATATTATATACACATATATATTTATATTATATATTTTTATAAATATATATATGCAAACTTTTCATGAGGGGTTGTATATATATGCATTTTCCTTAGCTTTACTTTTTTTTATTTATTGAAAATGGCATATTTTTCATCGGTATTGAATTAGAATTATAAAAAATGACGATTATGATGATGATGTGAGAGAGAGAGAGAGAGAGAGAGAGAGAGAGAGAGAGAGAGAGAGATGCCTAGTCATGTCAAAAAAAAAAAAAAAAAAAAAAAAAAACCAACCCAGCTCAATATAATATGACTTTGGCCCATGACGTCACAGCTGTCTGTCCCCCGAGCCCCGATCTGAAAAGAATGTTTTGAAAGCATTTGGCGAGAGTATGTAAATATGTTTGTCTAGTTCGCTAAGGGTCTTTTGTCATGGAGCGGCCCTTTGATATGCTATTAGTCTTGGGGGCGAGCCTCCTGACGGCTGTGCAGATCAGTGCATGACGAATGGCACTGCCAGTGCCAAAGGCCCTCCGGGGGACGTGGAGGAAAAGGAGGGGGAGGAGGAGGTGGCACTCCGCGATTGGACTGAGAGTCGTTACATTGTCCGGGTTATGGCTTTAGAAACACTGCACATGGAAGAGAGAGAGAGAGAGAGAGAGAAATTATTACCCATCACTCTTTTAGAACTTCACTCTTTTAGAACTTCTTTTATAGGAAAAATATTTTGTTCTTTCGTTATATTTTATTTATAGAGAGAGGAGGAGGATGACTAAGCATTGCATTGTACGGTTTAGGGCCTTAGAAACATTACACTTAGAGAGGGAGAGAGAATACTCTGCTTCTTGAATTTTTATACATGCGCCTTGTATTACTGTATAAGGAGGTTATTTTCACCCCTATCAGTCTTTGTGTGTGTATGTGTGCCTTAGCAGAATACCTGAAGAATGACCGGATTTTAACGAGCATGTTTTTGAAATATTCATGGATGACATCTTCCAGGTAATATAAGCACGAAAAACATTTAATATGTGCAAGGCTGAATTTCAAGTTAATGGCCCCAGTGGGTTTGTTCCATGTGAATAGGTTTCATCTACTGAGTAATCCCCGTAGAGGGCTAATTCCGTCAGTGCACCTCACGGGGTGTACTGTAGGCTTTACTAAAGGTTCTTTGAAGCGTCCCTTCGGCCCCTAGCTCTAACCCCTTTCGTTTCTTATACTGTACCTCTGTTCATATTATCTTTCTTCCATCTTGCTATCCACCCTCTGCTAACAATTATTTCATAATGCAGCTGCGAGGTTTACCTCCTGTTACACCTTTCAAACGTACCTACTCTTAATTTTTTTTCCAGCGCTGAATGACGTCATAGGTCCCAGTGCTTGGCCTTTGGCCTAAACTCTATATTCCAACCCAATCCAGTCTACTGAATAATAATATAACAATGATAATAATTGACGCTTTAGATCTCAGCCTGGATATTTCAGATCACTCACGGAACCTTTCAGATATCGACATTATTCAGTTGGTTCGTGTCCTGTGTCTTTTAGAGCTGTACCTGCACTAGAAGGCGTCTCTGGAGAAAGACAGTCTTACATGTTTTCCACCAGCCAGTGTACTCAGGTGCAGTTTGAGTTAAGGAGACAGGTGGAAGCCACGGCAGGGTGCCAGGTCGGGTTAGCAAGGGGCATGAGGCACCAATTCAAAGCCACAGCTGGTCACTTCAGCACTGCCATCTGAGCAGTTTCATATATTTTTTTTAACTGTTATAGTCCTGATTCTCAACACTCTTCATTAATAGTTTAGCCTTCTTCCAAGTAGTCTATTATGATGGATCATCAGGCTCCCAGAACAAAGCGACTGTTATCATCTAGAGATTTTTTTTCTGTACTTCCATTGTATCAACTAGATTATTATTATTATATTATTACGAGCTTGATGGCGTGCACTATACGCTGCGCTGGAACCCGGCGCTGCCCGTGATGTCTCCCCTACCCTCCCGATCCCCTACCTACCGCGCCCCCAGCCGGGGCGGACAAACAGGTTTACAGGAGGAGGGTGGATGTGTCATGTCTCCCCTACCCTCCCGATCCCCTACCTACACAAACAGGTTTACAGGAGGAGGGTGGATGTGTCATGTCTCCCCTACCCTCCCGATCCCCTACCTACCCCGCCCCCAGCCGGGGCAGACAAACAGGTTTGCAGGAGGAGGGTGGATGTGTCGTGTCCCCCCTACCTACCCCGCCCCCAGCCAGGGCGGACAAACAATAAAGATCCACTCAAATTTTATTATTAGTATTATTATTATTATTGTTATTCAACATGTTAACATATTTACATGATATAGGCTAAACCTTTTAGCAGATCTTCCACAGACATGAAAAATCGTTTGCAAAAGTAGACAAACAGACCGAAGAGAAAAAAATTAATACATAAATAATAGCCTGACTCAGTTAATCAATAATATTCGACTCACAAGATTCGTTGATTCGCATTACATCTGTGAAATCAGTTACAATAACAAGAATGCCGGTCGTTGTCAGTCGAACAAGTTTCTTGTTTAAGTTAATCTAAGAAATGATAATTGAAAACAAAAAATTAACATCAGAAAAGAGAACTGAAAACAAAAAATTTAACTTATTTCTATGTGAAAATACCAACACAAGTTAATACCTGAAAAAAAATCAATACAAGACGAGATTAGAAGAGTTAACAAGTACTATTTTATATACGGTGTGAGCAGATAGATATAAACTGATATCAAATAAGATAAACGAATGCGAATTGAAGGTAAGAAAAATGAATAAAAACACAGGGCGACATTTGAAAATATTGATGCAAGCTGGTATTCGCCAATGTAAATGAGAGAGCCCAAGAGAATGGGGCATAAGCATCGGAGCGGATTACATAAACAAATTAAATGTCAAAACGAAAAGTCGTTATGCTCGGACGTCCCAGAAAAGGGGGGGCATCCGACATCCGCCGAAGCTCTTTTGTTTCGGCGAATAATGAAGAGATCCAACCAGCGGTAAAACTCTGATCTCCAGTTGCAATAAACAGGAGGACCCGGTCTCGTCTCTGTAAAACTGGAATGGGGAGGGAGGGGACCGATAAAAGACCTGATGGTTTCTTTGTCCTGCTAAGCAAGAGAGGGAGAGAGAAAAAAATACATGAACGGGGATGAGGCGTTTTTGGCTCTTATCATGGAGCTCACAAATTTACATTATTTACAAATTCCTACCCGTAGGGGGGTTAGAGCCGCCAGTGAACCTCACGTGGTGCACTGTACGCATTACTTAAGGGTCTTTGCAGCGTTCCTTCTTCCCCTGGCTGCAACCTTTTCCATTCCATTTACTGTACCTCCGTTCATATTCTCTGACTTTCCACCCTCTCTAACAATTGTTTCATAATGCAACTGGGAGGATTTCCTCCTGTTACACCTATCATACCATCGTACTGTCATTGTCCCTTTCAGCGCTAAATAACCTAATAGGTCCCAGCGCTTAGCATTTGGCCTAAATTCTGCATTCTGTTCTATTGACAAATTCCTGGATGACTTGGTCATATGCATAAAGTCTGGACAAGCTAATCATCTATGTCTGGAGGCTTTACTCCTGTTACACCTTTGAAACCTTATCACTGTCAATGTCCCTTTCAGCACTGAATGACCTCAGAGGTCCCAGCGCTTGGCCTCTGTCTTTATGAATAAGACCCTTTCATTCTGACACCACTATGACGCCTTGGTAGCATTGTAGTAACTGGACTTGATATATGAGGCACTTTTATTCTCACACGTCTGTCAAACCATGAGTAGCAATATCATTAATGATTATATTTATTTTTGTAATGTGTGAGGAACTTACAATTCCATTAATATCACATGGTGTTTGTAAGCCAAATATTTGAAAAAGCATTATTTACAAATTCCTGGATAACTGAGTCGTTTGTATAAAGCCTGGTGCTATTAGCACAGTTGGGGTAAGACCCTTTCATTCTAACACTACCTCCACACAGAAATTGTTGACTTTTAGTATTTTCCACTTGAAAAAAAGGACAGCCATTAGTGTTTTACTTAGCTCTTGCAAACCACTCCTTTTTTAGCGTAATATTTATATTACGTTTGAAAGGAGTGATTTGCAAGTACCAAATGAAATAAATACTAATGGTTTTCTGTTTTTTTTCACCTAAAGATACTAAAAAATAAAATCAATAATTCAAATATGGAAGAAGTGTAAGGGAGAAATAGCCGTAGGAATGTCCTAAGACTAACCAGGTATTATGCAAATTGCACAATTATCCAGGAATTTGTATACAATGCTTTTTCAAATATTTGACCTACAAACGCCACGTGAAATTAGTGGAATTGTAAGTTCCTCAATAAAAACAACAAATAAAGATATATATTAATGGAATTGCTACTCATGGTTTGACAGGATTGTCAGAATAAAAGTGCCGCATACATCAAGTACAGTTATGACAGCGCTATCACGGAGCCGTAAAGGAGTCAGAATGAGTCATATTGATCAGATACGATGAAGACATTCCAAACAGAGATGATTAGCATATGCCATTGAAGTGGGATCATTGACGCGCTGCTGATGAGCACGTTGCGTAGGATTGAATCTTATATAGAGTCTCCATAATCTGTTTCACATCGGTATAATCTTTGTCATGAGAGAATGAAAATGACAACAACTGCTGTCTTGTTTATCTTGGAGGTAACTCCTCAAGGCTCCCCGTAGAAGGGCAGTGCCGTCAGTGCACCTCACACGATGCGCTGTAGGCATTACTTAAGGTTCTCTGCAGCGTTCCTTTGTCCCCTAGCTGCGACCCGTTCCATTCCTTTTACTGGACCTTCCTTTCATTTTCTCTTTCTTCCATCTCACTTTCCACCCTCTCCTAACAATTGTTTCATTGTGCAACTGCGCAGTTTTCCTCCTGTTGCACCTTGAAAACATTTTACTCAATTTCTCTTTCAGCGCTGAATGACCTCGTAGGTTCCCAGCGCTTGGCCTTTGTCCTCAATTTTATATTCCTTTTATACTCCTTTCAAGGAAGCGGCCTTTTTCAAAAACGTTGAAATTATATAATGTAGATGGTCTATGAAAATTTCCATACAAAGCAAAATGATAAAATACGATTAGGAACCTCATTGTTATTTTAGCATGTTATCTCTCTTCTTCGGAATTAACGTTGCATAATTTCGACAATGACGCTGGCGGTATTTCTGAGTTCAGACGCATTGGGACAGGGATCGAGAGTACATATCACTGCAGCGCCTCCTATACTTAAAAGAAAAAAGATAAATTTGATAAATTTGAAACGTAGATTAAAAGTTTTATAAATGGCTAAGTTATATTGATAAAAAAAAAAAAAATCAAATTGTACGATTACGAACGCCAGTCATACTATGAACGGCATAGGTCGAACATATCGTTGTTTAAGAAAATACCAGTCTTGAGCAAATTGCCTTGATATTCCATGTAGAGAGAGTAAAAGAGATAGTGCTATAGTAGCGAGTACAAACTGGCGTCACAACAACAGTGGTCAGCACCGAAATGAAAGAGCGTGACAGAGAGAGAGAGAGAGAAAGAGAGAGAGAGAGAGAGAGGTCAGTTTGAACAGAATAAACTGGCGTCCAAACTAAAGTGGTCAACTACAAAAAGGCGAGAGAGCGAAAGTAATATTAATAGTTTTTATTAGTAGTAGTGGTGACTGTAGAAGTGTCACAAAGTGGCGTCACAACAACGGCGGCCAACGATCCATGGGGAGAGAGAGAGAGAGAGAGAGAGAGAGAGAGAGAGAGAGAGGAAGAGAGGGTTAGAGGCACGTGCCGAAAACTCATTTGTCAGTGGTTTCGAAGGGGAAGAAGAGGTGGTGTTTCGGGGCGGAGAGGAAAGATACTACACAGGAGGGGGAGGGGGAGAGGGGAGAGGGAAGAGGGGCAAAGCGAGGGTGCGGAGACCTTCCTTTTTCCATTACATCATTTTTCTTGTATTTGGTATTCCATTGGGTTTCGGTGTATCACTTTCCCTGTGTCCACCTTCTTTCCCTGACAATTCGCGTCCGTCTTTCATTCTTCCTCTGCTACCTCCTCTTTACGTGCCTTTTGGCTGGCTCTCTCTCTCTCTCTCTCTCTCTCTCTCTCTCTCTCTCTCTCTCTCTCTCTCTCTCTCTCCGCTTGCATTTATTTGCGTGTTTGCATTGTCCTTTTCGTCTTTCCTTCTGGCTTTCCATCTATTTTCATTTTCTTTTTCGTTTGTGTGGGTGTGCACGTGTGTGTGTGTGTGTGTATGCCTGTGTGTGAGGTTTGTGGGGCGGGGGGAGGGGCTGTTGTCAGCCCGAGCGGTGTTGCTTTTTATGCATTGGATATGGTATATGTGGAATAACTACATCACGACTGGGACAGCCATGCCTTGGGTTTGTTCAACATTGCTTTGATTTTCAGAAGTTCCCTTTCAGAATATTCCTTCTCGTTAGTTCTAACAATTGCCGTTTTGTTTATGATTTTTCTGTATGGTTTTAATTTTTGGAAGCCAAATTCCCGAAGAGCTGGAGGATCTCGACCCGCTTGGATGAGAGCCATTAGATGGTAAATTGGAGATTAGTGGAGATTGATGAAAGCACAAGCGCAGGAAGACATGAGTGGCGGAGTTTCACAGAAGTCTTTAGTGTCGCACGGTAAAGGCCATGATGATTTGAGATGGTTGCCGTTATGCTATATGTGCGTGTATTTGTTTATACCTATGTACTCGTATATGCATGGTTTTCGTATTTACATTTCTATAATTAAAATTAAAATTAAAACGGAATCCATTCCTTAAGCAATGGAAATTTCTTCCAGGCTTTGACATTTTCCTCCTGCCTCCGTTTTCCCAGATTCTCGTAACCCTCCGGGAATAAAAGGCGGGTGTGCCTCGCACTTCGGAGTTAAGCCTCATCCTTTTTCCTTCCTTTATCTTGTCTTCTCTGGGTCTGGGCAACAGAAGGCGCTTGGCTTCCCCGTCCCAGTAGCCTCGGCGATGCCCTCACCCACCGCCTCCAAACGTTCACACCGGAGACGCGTTCGTACGTGTCCCCGATTTTTCCAGACGGTATTTGGACGGCCACGCTTGACGTGGCGCCACGTGGCCTCTCTCTCTCTCTCTCTCTCTCTCTCTCTCTCTCTCTCTCTCTCGCACGTGGCACGGGTTGTAATTTAGAGGCGATAAGGGGGCTAAAAACCGACAAACACTGATCAAACATCCATCAAACATGGCCCTCTCCAGCGGCGGGGCTAAACACACAGCCCGGAGTCCTCCCCTGGGTGATGGAGGGACAAGATGGGGATTTCTCGCAGATCCTCGTCGAGGGTGTGTTTGGGTGGTAGGGGAAGAGTGGGGAAAATAAAAGGAGGGGAGGGTAGAGTAATAGGGAAGATAAGGAAGGAGAAAGAGATAAGGGTAAACTGGTGGGAAAGAAAATGAAAAGGAAGGCAGAGGAGTAAAGTATGAAGAGAGTTTAGGATTTTGTGATAGAAAATGGTAGGTAAAAGAGAAACAATAAATCTGATAAAGATAAGAGGAGGGGAAAATGGAAGAGATATGGATAAGATTATAGTTTTTTTTTTACTGAACTGGAGGCAAAGAAAGGGAACCTAATATAACGTATGAACAGTATTGTTGAACGTTTATAAACCTCTGTATACTCTATAATAATCTTCATATTTTTTAGCTGTTTGTGGTTTTGAGGATGAAGAAAGATGCGCATATATATATATATATATATATATATATATATATATATATTATATATATATATATATATATATATATATATATATATATATATATGTATTATTCATATAAAATGTATATATATACTTAAATATATTTATGTTTAAACTTCTATCATGGGAGTAACATGATATATTATAATACGAATAGAGTATATGGCTTGCAATGTCGTGTATGGAAAGGTTTGCACTTCACGTTGTTTTCAATTCCTCGTGGCCGTGTTCTCCATGTATATATATATATATTATAATATATATATATATATATATATATATATATATATATATATATATATATATATATATATATGCGAGAACCTTGTTGCTTTATTTAATTAAATAGGTGCATTCAATCAGACTTTATACTTCCATATATGTACGTAAACACACGCGCACGCACACGCGCACGCACACACACTCCTCAAAGAGAGAGAGAGAGAGAGAGAGAGAGAGAGAGAGAGAGAGAGTATAAGATGAAAATTAAATGGTTTACGGAGTCTCTTCGAGGAACTGTGTGAAAGGCCGCCGACATCAAAGGGGGACTGAGATCTTAAGTCGCTCAATCGGTCTTGAGAGACGGGTGCTCTGGCCGGTCCTCGAAGGCTCTTAGTGCGACTTAGATATTCTTGACCTATGACCTCACCCTCCGGAAAAGCGTAGGTCAATATTTGGTCCGAGGTAAGGTCACTGCTGTGGTGGGGGTTGGGGAAAGAAGAAAGGTCTCGGAATCTTCACACGAATACGAGTGGTTCCCCTCTCTCTCTCAAAAAAAAAAAAAAAAAAATTCACCCATGTACACCCAGACTGCGCACACACGCACGCGCACATGGGCGCGCACGGGTAAGCACACGCATGTACGCCCAGTCTACTGGAGTAGAAGACATGCATCAGTAACCACACACACACATTTAATTATGATATTAATGTGGAGATTCTTAAAACGTCCCTCCCAGCTTCATCTCCAATGACACCCAGAGAACGAGGAGAGAGAGAGAGAGAGAGAGAGAGAGAGAGAGAGAGAGAGAGAGAGAGAGAGAGAGAGAGAGAGAGAGTAACAGCCTTTGTAAGACGATCCTCACCGCCATTACTTACGACTAATGATACGAGCTGCGCTAAAATCCCTCGAGTCTGGGAGCTTGGTTTAGAAAAAGCGGTCTCCTAAAGTCGTTTATCTTTTACCATTCGAGTGATGCCATAACCTTTATGACTCTTGGGTAGAGTGGTGGTTGCGGGGTGGGGGACGTGAGACGTGACGTCCCTCCTCTCGTACTTGAGGTCTATTTCACGCGTTGATTCCTCGCGTTAAGATGTAAATGGTAAAATGGTAACACATGTGGCAAAATATTGTCGCTGGCAATAAATCTCGCGCTAAAACGTAAACGGTAAGTTGGGAACTCAACAGTCAAGTATCTCTTTCCCGGCGGCTAATGTTATATTGTGAAGGTTGAAGTTTGTCTTCTAATGTTAACTTTTTAAATATCTACTTTTAGTCCGTAGTAGCGCTCTCTGTCAAGTGAGGCTTTTTAAATATCGTGGCTTATTCCCAATAGCTTTTGTTTCTCTATGAGTTGTTTTTTCAAGACTGGCGCTTACTACCAAGTAGCGCGTTTCTTGTGAGCTGTCATTTTCTTTTTGTAATATGAACGCATATTTCGCATTAGTACTTATTTGTCTCATAACTTGTATTTTAATGAACTACGCGTTTACTTCACTGTATTTTAATATGAGCCAGGTGTTTACTTCACTGTATTTTAATATGATCTAGGTGTTAACTTCACTGTATTTTAATATGAGCCAGGTGTTTACTTCACTCTATTTTAATATGAGCCAGGTGTTTACTTCACTCTGTTTTAAAATAAGCTAGGTGTTTACTTCACTGTATTTTAATATGAGCCAGGTGTTTACTTCACTGTATTTTAATATGAGCCAGGTGTTTACTTCACTGTATTTTAATATGAGCTAGGTGTTTACTTCACTGTATTTTAATATGAGCTAGGTGTTTACTTCACTGTATTTTAATATGAGCCAGGTGTTTACTTCACTGTATTTTAATATGAGCCAGGTGTTTACTTCACTCTATTTTAAAATGAGCTAGGTGTTTACTTCACTGTATTTTAAAATGAGCTAGGTGTTTACTTCACTGTATTTTTAATATGAGCTTAGTGTTTACTTCACTGTATTTTAATATGAGCAGGTGTTTATCACTCTATTTTAAAAATGAGCTAGGTGTTTACTTCATTGTGTATTTTAATATGAGCTAGGTGTTTACTTACTGTATTTTAATATGAGCTTGGTGTTTACTTCACTGTATTTTAACATGAGCTAGGTGTTTACTTCTGTATTTTAATATGAGCTAGGTGTTTACTTCACTGTATTTTTAATATGAGCCAGTGTTTTACTTCACTGTATTTTAATATGAGCCAGGTGTTACTTCACTCTATTTTTAAAATGAGCTAGGGTGTTTACTTCATCTGTATTTTAATATGAGCCAGGTGTTTACTTGCCTCTATTTTTAAAATGAGCTAGGTGTTTACTTCACTGTATTTTAATATGAGCCAGGTGTTTACTTCACTCTATTTTAAAATGAGCTAGGTGTTTACTTCACTGTATTTTAATATGAGCCAGGTGTTTACTTCACTGTATTTTAATATGAGCTAGGTGTTTACTTCACTCTATTGTAAATGAGCCAGGTGTTTTACTTCCTGTATTTTAATATGAGCCAGGTGTTTACTTCCTGTATTTCAATATGAGCTAGGTGTTTACTTCACTGTATTTTAATATGAGCTAGGTGTTTACTTCACTGTATTTTAATATGAGCCAGTGTTTATCTACTGTATTTTAATATGAATCCAAGTGTTTACTTCACTGTATTTAATATGAGCTAGGTGTTTACTTCCCCACTCTATTTTAAAATGAGCCAGGTGTTTACTTCACTGTATTTTAATATGAGCCAGGTGTTTCATTTCACTGTATTTAATATGAGCCAGGTGTTTACTTCACTCCTGTTTTAAATGAGCTAGGTGTTGCCATTTGTGTATTTTAATATGAGCTAGGTGTTTACTTCACTCTATTTTAAAATGAGCCAGGTGTTTACTTCAATGTATTTTAATATGAGCTAGGTGTTTACTTCACTGTATTTTAATATGAGCCAGGTGTTTACTTCACTGTATTTTAATATGAGCCAGGTGTTTACTTCACTGTATTTTAATATGAGCCAGGTGTTTACTTCACTCTATTTTAAAATAAGCCAGGTGTTTACTTCGCTGTATTTTAATATGAGCCAGGTGTTTACTTCACTGTATTTTAATATGAGCCAGGTGTTTACTTCACTCTATTTTAAAATGAGCCAGGTGTTTACTTCACTGTATTTTAATATGAGCCAGGTGTTTACTTCACTCTATTTTAAAATGAGCTAGGTGTTTACCTTACAGTAGCTTTTCCTCTCATAAGCATTTTCCTTAAACATAAATATTTACTCGCCAGTGACTCCTCTTTTAACTCGTACTTTAATAAAAGCATGTACTCATACAAAATGCTTTTCTCATGAGTTGTCTCTTTTAAATTTTTACACATATTCCCCTATTGCGCCTCTCTTATAAATTCATATCCGCTTCTTCTCTCAGCAAAATCCCCTTTCAATGTCGACAGTTACTCCTCAGTAGTAGTTCTTCCTAGTAACATTTCCCCCATTACTTTTTTTTTTTTTTTACAAGTTAGGTCATACTATCCAATGACGCTTCTGGCGTAAGTTTTATTTTAAGGAGACTCACTGGTCAGTTTTTTTAAGTTTTCTGTAAAAGAAAACTTGTGCCGACTTTGTCTGTCCATCCGCACTGTTTTCTGTTCGCCCTCAGGTCGTAAAAACTACTGAGGCTAGAGGGCTGCAAATTGGTATATTGATCATCCACCTTCCAGTCATCAAACATACCAAATTGCAGCCCTCTGGCCTCAGTAGTTTTTTTTTTAAGATTAAAGTTAGCCATAATCGTGCTTCTGGCAACGATATAGGATAGGCCACCACCGGGCCGTAGTTAAAGTTTCATGGGACGCGGCTCATACAGCATTATACTGAGACCACCGAAAGATAGATTTATTTACGGTGGTCTTGATTATACGCTGTACAGAAAACTCGATTGTGCTGAAGAAACTTCGGCGCATTTTTTACTTGTGTTTTCTTTAAATGTGTTATGTAACACACGGTAGGCTTTTACACCCTATTAGAGTTTTCTTAGAAATCGACATTTACTCATTGTAGTTCTTTTTTCATAAATTACTACAGTGCTACTATTTTTTCAGTCTAATTGTCATTTATCAACGAACGTGGGAAGACCAAATGCTTTAGTGCAATAAAGAGGTTGTGTTTGGTCTCGTGTGTATTCAGTGCAAGGTTTTTTTTTTTTTAAGGAACTGGAAAGTGTTCAGTTTTTATTAATTTTCCTCCTAATTCCAACTATTTATAATCTGCTTCTGTTCTCTTTTTTTAGTTTTCTGAAAAGAAAACTATTGTGCCGGCTTTGTCTGTCCGTCCACACTTTTTTTTGTCCGCACTTTTTCTGTCCGGCCTCAGATCTTAAAAACTATTGAGGCTAGAGGGCTGCAAATTGGTATGCTGATCATCCACCCTTCAATCATCAAACATACCAAATGGCATCCCTCTAACCTCATTAGTTTTTATTTTATTCAAGGTTAAAGGTAGCCATAATCGTGCCTCTGGCAATGCAACAACACAGGCCACCACGGCCAGATGAGAGTTTCATGGGCCGCGGCTCATACAGCATTATACGAGACCACCTAAAGATAGATCTGTTTTCGGTGGCCTTGATTATACGCTGTACAGAAAACTCGATTGCGCTGAAGAAACTTCGGCGCATTTTTTACTTGTTTTTGTGATTTTCCCACTGCTTCTCCTCTGCCCCTGGTCATTTACAATGATTTTATTTTTACCATTTGCTTATGCTTCTTCGTTTCATTTTACGAGTTATGGTATATACTCTTCATATTCTCACTTTTACATATTATGAGCTTTCCCCAGTAAATCTCATTTTTCTTCTCTGTGCCTTCTTTTGCGCAGATTATATCTTTCTCTTTTGTATTTTTTAGACTTGAGCGAATACTTCATTCTTTCCTCCAGATTATATCCTGTTACCTTAGTTTCCTAAAATATAGTTCTATAACATTATTTTTTATTTTCAGAATCTTAGCATCTACTTGTAGATTACCTCACAGGTCCTATTTCATGTTTGGTCGTTTAATCAATGAAACTTTGGCGTGGGAAAACGGAAAATTCTTCATATAACGAGGGACACATTATTCATCGCTGGTATGATTTCAGCAAGTGGTATACCACTGGGAATTTTGATGTTGTGGTTGTGAGCTAGAAAAATTCATTGTCTTTGGGTTCGTTTCATGATAATGCATCAGTGATCATAATAATGATCTTAAAATGATCATTATAACAACAAAGCCAGGCGTATGCTCTGCCTTTTTTCACTGTTACGGTCGTTTATTTATTTTTTCACTTGTGACGATGAGGGCTTTGTGAGCGTATGCTAAGTCATATTGCTTTCAAGATATATTTATTTTTCTTGTAGAAGAAATGTTTTCTCCTCCTGCCTTGGTTAGTTAAGGGCATTGCGTTACCCGTCCTTCAACCTTAGCATTAACAAACTAAGTTACGACAAAAACATCCACCTTGAAGGAAATACAGGGCGCTTGCGTCAAAATTCTAGGCCTAAATTCCAAGTCAGAAAATTCATTTGTTAAAAATCGTTGGGCGACTTACCAGCCAAGATACGTTATGCAACATTTAGTGGAAATCCGTTATCCATGTCTATTATATTTCAGTGGATTTTGTAATTTTTCAGTTGTTCAACCTCTTAGATTCACTTCTAGCTTCCATTTCGATGTAACTATTTGATGTGCAGTCACCACTCTTTATATAATTTCCCCCCCCCCTGGGCATTAGATACAGTGTAAAGAAATTGCAGTGAGCACCAGCCTGGTCAGTTCTTGGTAAGGTGACCACCGGCGAATACAAGACGGCGTTGACAAACCAGGTTCCTGATGTTTATTAACCCAGAAGCTAAAGATTAAATTCCCCCTTGGTATTGGTGCATAGTGCACCTCACGTGGTGCACTGTAGGCATTACTTAAGATTCCTTTGCAGCCTCCCTTAGGCCCCTAGCTGCAACCCCTTTCATTCCTTTTACAGTACCTCAGTTCATATTCTCTTTCTTCCATCTTATTTTCCACCCTTTCCTAATAATTGTTTCATGGTGTAGGTGCGAGGTTTTCCTCCTGTTACAAAATTGAAACCTTTACTCTCAATTTCCCTTTCACCTGAATGACCTCTTAGTTCCCAGTGGTTGGCCTTTGGCCTAAATTTTGTAATCCATTCCATTCCTAAGGTTAAAGTGAAGGTAGTAACGGGTCACAATGAGATCCGAGAAGACAACGGAGTGGTTGAGCGAGTAGTTGAACGTATAATCCTTTCACATAAAAAAGACGGTTATATAAGAGATGGTCGAGCTGGAAGTCCAGACCCTAGTAACCATATGTACCGTCCTGAAGCTGAAACCAAGGTACCCTTATTCTACTTAACTATAAGGTACCCTAATTCTACTTAACCATAAGGTACCCTCATTCTGCTTAACCATAAGGTACCCTCATTCTAACTATAAAGTACCCTCATTCTACTTGACCGTAAGGTACACTCATTCTACTTAACCATAAGGTACCCCCATTCCACTTAACTATAAGGTACCCTCATTCTACTTAACTATAAAGTACACTCATTCTACTTAACTATAAGGTACCATCATTCTGCTTAACTATAAAGTACCCTCATTCTACTTAACCATAAGGTACCCTCATTTTACTTAACTGTAAGGTACCCTCATTCTACTTAACCATAAGGTACCCTCATTCCAACTATAAGGTACCCTCATTCTAATTAACCATATGGTAACTTCATTCTACTTAACTCTAAGGTACCCTCATTCTACTTAACCATAAGGTACCCTCACTGTACTTAATCATAAGGCAGCCTCATTCTACTTAACCATAAGGTACCCTCATCCTACTAAACTATAAGGTACCCCTCATTCTACCTAACCATAAGGTACTCTCATTCTGTTTAACCGTGAGGTACCTTCGTTCTATTGAACTATATGGTACCCTTATTCTACTTTACTGTAAGGTACTCTTATTCCACTCAACCATAAGGTACCCTCATTCCACTAAGCTATAAGGTACCCTCATTCTCCTTAACTATAAAGTACAACCATTCTTCTTAACTATAAAGTACCCTCATTTTGCTTAATTATAAGGTGCTCATTCTGTTTAAAAATAAGGTACCTTCATTCTCCTTAACTCCAAGGTACCCTCATTCTGCTTAACTATAAGGTACTCATTCTGTTTAACTATAAGGTACCCTAATTCTACTTAACTATAAGGTACCTTCATTCCACTAAGCTATAAGGTACCCTCATTCTCAACTATAAAGTACAACCAATCTGCTTAACTATAAAGTACCTTCATCCTGCTTAATTATAAGGTACTTATTCTGTTTAAAAATAAGGTACCTTCATTCTCCTTAACTCTAAGGTACCCTCATTCTGCTTAACTATAAGGTACTCATTCTGTTTAACTATAAGGTACACTTATTCTACTTATCTATAAGGTACCTTCATTCCACTAACCAGTAAGGTACCCTCATTCTCCTTAACAGTAAAGTACACTCATTCTGCTTAACTATAAGGTACCCTCATTCTGCTTAACTATAAGGTACCCTCATTCTGCTTAATTATAAGGTACTCATTCTGTTTAACTATAAGGTACCCTCAATGTACCTTCCTTCCACTAAGCTATAAGGCACCCTCACTCTCCTTAACTATAAAGTACCCTCATTGCACTTAACTATAAGATACCCTCATTCTCCTTCACTCTAAGTTATCTTCATTCTACTTTACTGTAAAGTAGCCTCAATATACTTAACCATAAGGTACCTTTATTCTGCTTACTATAAGGCACGCTCATTCTGTTTAACTATAAGGCGCCCTCATTCTCTTTAACCATAAGGTATCCTCATTGTGCATAACTATAAGTTACCCTCATTCTACTTAATTATAAGGTAGCCCCATTCTACATAACTATAAGGTACACTCATTCTGTTTAACTATAAGGTGCCCTCATTCTTTCTAACCATAAGGTACCTTCATTCTAGTTAACTGTAAGGTGCCCTCATTCTCTTTAACCATAAGGTACCTTCATTCTAGTTAACTGTAAGGTGCCCTCATTCTCTTTAACCATAAGGTACCTTCATTCTAGTTAACTATAAG
>NC_089796.1:11016801-11019301 GCF_040412425.1 Macrobrachium rosenbergii | reverse complement strand
ATAGGAATGTCAGCGTGGCTGACATGAAAAAAAAAGAAGAATCTGAATGAAGTGAAAAAATTTAATTCACTTTCTAGGAAGCTATGGACCAGTTTTGAAAACTCTGTGAGACTGTAAATATTAGGGGAAAGCGGAAACAACGAGGGAATTCCAAAGTTCGTAACAGTAAAATAGTGGATGGAAGGATGATCGTCTTCCCAAAACCTTGTGAAGGAACCCTAGCAGTTCCGAAATGTCTTTACAAAGCCTATGGTCGGGTCAGAACTCGAACGGGTGACCACCATTGAGGGCAGTGGCCATACTGGAGTGTATAGGGGTGGGGCTAGGAAGCTAGTGCCGAATTACAATACTGGAAATTTGCAACAGATTTCAGGAGTCAGGTTTGAGCGTAAGAGTCCCGGGAAATCAACAGAATGGTTTTGAATATCCCTAAAAATAACAATATTTCATTTTGTTAAACCCTTTTTTAGTTTCCTGTAGAGGAAAACTATTGAGATGATTATTTGTGTATCGGTCCGCACTTTTTCTGTCCGCTCTCAGATCTTAAAAACTACTGAAGCTAGTGGGCTGCAAATTGGTATGTTGATCATCCACCCTCAAATCATCAAAAATACCAAATTGCAGCCCTCTAGCCTCAGTAGTTTTTATTTGATTTAAGGTTAAAGTTAGCCGTGATCGTGCGTCTGCCACCGCTATAGATGCCAACAAACACATGCCACCACCGAGCCGTGGGTGAAAGTTTCTTGGGCCGCGGCTAAGAGTTTCATTGGCCTTGCTGAGTTTCATACACTATTATATGCTGTACAGAAAATTCGATGGCGCAGAAGAAACTTGGACGCCCTTTTTTTTTTTTTTTTTTTAGGTTTAATGACGTTTACCCAGTGTTCCACGATCATAGACAATTCTGTTGTAGCTGATACGCAGTGTTTGGTAAAAAGACGATTATCTTTTATTATGATTATTAAGTGCTTTTTTTAGAACCGTATATTTTTGCTTTTATAATATTTACTCATTGCTCCAGAATTAGATATTTTCGTTATGACACGAGACACGGCAGTTGATTCATCCCGTACCCTACGAGAGCTTTGTTTTGTACTCAAAGTGTGTGGGGGAAACGCTCAACAATAAAGAGTAGCTGTAATGATAACGATAAATGATAATAGTATATTATTATGATGATGATTATTGTGTAGAACTCTCAATGTCTAGAACAGGAGTAATTTTGTATAAGGTCCACAATAATAATATGTATATTTATACATTTTTATAAAGTCTCACATTCTACCATTAATATACTATTGTGGACCTTATACAAAATTATTATTATTATTATTATTATTATTATTATTATTATTATTATTATTATTATTATTATTATTATTATTATTATTATATTCGCTGTAATCGACTTTTGATCATGTTGGCTAATCAGCTAAGGTAATGAACGAATTATCTTATTGAATATTATTAGTTCCCTCTGCCTCCACCCCCTTTCTCTCTCTCTCTCTCTCTCTCTCTCTCTCTCTCTCTCTCTCTCTCTCTCTCTCTCTCTCTCTCTCTCGTTGATTCAAGTGTATAATAATTCCTATTAAGACATACCTTCATGGAAATTAGCATTTTTATTTTCGTCTTCCCCAATTCCACACGGTGTCATTATGCTCTTTATTATCCTGCTCGTACCGTCGTATGTCCTTTTGTTTTCTCTTGTTTTGGACGATGCATCTGGTTTGCGTACTTCAAGCCACTTTGGATATTTTATTTGTCGCAAATATTTATATATTTTCTCTTATCCGTGCATATCTGTGTTCCTGTGAAATGCCGTATGTATGTGTATATATATATATATATATATATATATATATATATATATATATATATATATATATATATATATATATATATATATATATATATATATATATATATTTATATAAATATATGTATGTATGTATGTATGTAAATATATTCCTTTGTATCATTTCTCTTTCCTTCATTGCATTTCCCTTCCTCATTTCTCCCCCTCTTCCTTTCTCTTCCTTCGTGTCAACATGCGTCTTCTTTCTTGTCTATCCCTCGAGTTCGCCTCCTCCTCCTCCTCCTCCTCCTCCTCCTCCTCCTCCTCCTCCTCCTCCTCCTCCTCCTGCTCCTCCTCCATCGGCCTTCATCCTGCAGGTTCATCTTGAGCCCAAAACTAAACATATTCCCTCGGAACAATAGCCCAAAATACACTATTGTTAGGTCGCTTATGAGAAACGTCTATTGTTAGGCTGTTCTCTCTCTCTCTCTCTCTCTCTCTCTCTCTCTCTCTCTCTCTCTCTCTCTCTCTCTCTGGTTGATCGTTTATAGTGTTTATGTTGTCTTTTTATGTACTATTTGTTGTTGTCCCTATACTTACGTTATTATTTTCATATGAGTTTCCATCATTCATAGCTTTTTTTTTTTTTGTTTTTTTTTTTGCTTCAGATTTCTCGGCATTACGACGCATGCACACATCTTTTGC
>NC_089796.1:10996801-11011801 GCF_040412425.1 Macrobrachium rosenbergii | reverse complement strand
ATGTGTTTGGGCCCTGCGCTAAAATCGGATGATAAACTTTCTTTAATGGCATCGTTTTACGAAAGAGATTGTAACAAGCTCATCATTTTTCAATACCATCATTGAATGTAACTTCTTGCAGCAAAATAAGAGTTTTTTCGCTATTATACATAGGTGCTCTCAACGAAGTCTAATGCCTGGAATTAAACTGTAGTCGCGAGATATTCGTAATAACACATGTTGTATCGCAGCATTAGTATATTCTGGTTTTGATTCCGTTGTACGTGTGTAAATCATGCTACTTATTCGTTCTAATAGTGAGCAGCTTTAGATAGGTGAAGATGAGCCATAGATTTCTGCAGGTGAAGATGAGCCATAGATTCCTGCATATTTGATGACAACTCTTGCAATTGTCTTACTAATCGCTTTATTTCATTTTGTAACTTTCAGACAGTTAATCATGATGTGATTAGATTTAAATAAAAACGTGAATGCGCCCTTTAGATATCATTTTATGCCAGATGTTACAGAGAAGAATTTCATTAGGATTATTGACAGTTCCCTTGATGGAAACGTATGGCAACTATTCCATTTGGGGGCGTGGCACGTGTCTTAGCTAAGAATGAAATTAACAGCGCCACTGAACACTTTTATCGGATTTAATTCTCACTCGGCGTCTCTTGTATAGAAAAGTTATTGCAAAATTGGGAATATTTTCTGAAGAGCATACAAATTAGACATTAACAGCTCAAAGAAAGCATGATGACACGAATAGATTACTTTTTGCTTTAGGCTCGGTGGTAATTTAGATTTCTCAGTTATTTAGTAAGTATGCGTATTTGCCTACGGTAATTTTTTTTTAATAAATTTCTTCTACACCTTATTGGTCGCGTATGAGATATAACCTAGTGGATACAAAGAAGACTTCCGTGTTGTTTGCTTATAACTATTTCCCGGACCTAGTATCTATTAGATATTTTTACTAGTAATCATAGCATTTACCGATGCTAAACAACAATACACTTAAATTTCTTAGATATGAAATACTGTACGAAGAAAATTATTTATAGTATTTATAGAAATATACTGACACATTATAATGTTCGTCCGATTTTCATTAACGGTTACTTAGGCGACACAGCAGTCGTGTTGTGAACTACGTACTCGGGTACTTAATCGGCTGTGTTAAATTGCAACTAGGTTGAACAAGGCATGGTGTCAGCAAGCAACTTCATCCATGAAGTCTCATTGAAAACCGGAGGGTGTGTATAACATATAACATATATATATATATATATATATATATATATATATATATATATATATATGTAATTTATATATATATATATATATATAATATATATATCACCATACATCTGTATATATGCTTGTGTATATACACACACATACATGCATACATACATACATACTATGTGGGTTTGTGTGCGTGCGTGAGCATAGCTACTCCCATGCATGACAAATATTAAATGTTCTTATTTCATTCACTACTGATATCACATAAAATAACTGGAATGTTAATTTCTCTTAGATTTACCTGAATTTTAATGCCAGTATTAATGCTTAAATATTTTAGATGTTCATCTTAAGTATATTTACATCCTTCCCTATGACATTGCCGCAAATATGCCCCCAAACAGTTATTGCTTTTACCGTTACATGTTGTGTTTGTTCCCCGTTAGATGCTGACATTAGCAGAAAATAATACTTATTTTTTAAAGCTGAATATTTTTTCGTTCGTGCATTCTGAAATTTTGTCTCAGATCGACAGATTTATTTCTTGATAATAAATCAGCGGAAGAAAAATGCGTATAGTTAAAGTAGATAGGCATGAAGAGATATAAGACATAATAATGTAACTGTAGCTCATAAAGAAAGAATTTGTGTGTAAGTTGGGTGAGAACGTTAGAGAGAGAGAGAGAGAGAGAGAGGGAGAGAAGGGAAAGGACCTTGTCTGTGTGAGTTTCCATCGTGAGGCAGCAAATGGCAGAACCATGTTTGTGTTCGAGGAGAGAGAGAGAGAGAGAGAGAGAGAGAGAGAGAGAGAGAGAGAGAGAGAGAGAGGAGCCTGGACCACCTTCCCGCCCTGGTTTTCAGGCGTCTGAAAATGTTATTAAACAAAATCCCCTGTTTATCCACATCAAAGATTCAGAGACAGTGGCGGTGAAAGAGAGGGAGAAAGAGAGAGAGAGAGAGAGAGAGATAAGAGAGAGCGAGAGAAGAGAAAAAATACTGTGGAGGCAAAATGTATCCATGAAATGCATATAAAACACATTAGTGTTCTAAATTTCACGGGAGAGAGAAGAAAATGCTCTGGTACAGGGAAAGGTTTAGAGAGAGAGAGAGAGAGAGAAAGAGAAGAGGTAGTATTAAATGAATTAAAAGTGCATTCACATTAGGAGAGTCTCCGCCAAGATATAAAAGATTTGTCACCAAAATAGTTGAATGGAATCCTACCCGACTGGGGAAAGTTTAGCCAGCGTTGTCCTGGAAGAGGGGTTGAGGAGGCGGGAGACCCCTGGTCCTGTGGAGGGAGAGGGGGATGTAGGAGGGACATTGACCCCTCCCCTTACCAAGGTAGGACACGGAGGAGGGGTTAGGGAAGAGAGAGAGAGAGAGAGAAGAGAAGGTAGAGACACGAAAGTGCTTTTAAGTTCCTATAAACTGAAGTGGAACAAAAGGAACTTGTTTTGGTGTTGCTAAAAAAGAATGATGAAAACCTCCTCGTCGTCCCTCCGCTTGTTGAACTTGGATTGGTACCTTTTCAGTTTGTTGTGTCCTGACTGCTTGCTTCGCAACACCCCTATTTCGCCCACCCCCTTTCCCCACCCCCTTCCCCACCCCCTTTCCCCTCCCTCCCTCCTCCTCCCTCCCTACCCTGTCTACTTGCTTGGTCGTCCATGCTTTTGGATATTATTTGCAAATTGACACACGCGTTGGATTTTAGCTCTTTTGCGTTTGTTTGTTTTGTTTTTTTATACATATAAATTTTTATGTTTTAGGCGCTGTATATAGTTGATAATGGACCTACTATATTAGTGAAGTCCTTTGAAATAACCTTTTAAAGTGCTGAAGATCTCCAGACACAGAGATAGATGCTCCTTCTTCCAACTCTTTTGAAGATATACAGTAGTGTCAATCTAATCTAACATAACTGTTATTAAAGATTCTTAACCTTGAGCTCTGCTATTATTATAAAAGAACTTTGAGGAATCATAGATTTCATAGGACTCGCCCGGAAGTTTTAATCCTGGGAGGTGAACCCTTGAGTGAGAGACGTGGTTGAAGTTGGACTGATTTTTTTTTCTTTCTTTTATTTGTGAAAGGCAAGAGCTATGGACCTTCCAGTACAGGACCGTCTACACTGCCCTCCTCAAGGCAGGCACACTTTTCCTGTAAATCCCTTCGCTGTATTAAACTTTGAATTCCAGGTATTCCAGGTTTAAAAAAATTGCGATTATTACAGTATTACATGTATTTTACCTTTATATTAATGCATAAATTTCTGTAGATAACATTGAATGCTTCCTTTGGAGTAATGACGTTATATATATTATAACAGTCAGAGCTGTGGCCTTGTGACTGTTAGCCCGAGTTCGACTCTCTGGCGGCTAATGAAGAGCTAGAGGAATTTATTTCGGTGATAGAAATTATTTCTCGCTATAATGTGGTTCGATTCACAATAAGTTGTAGGTCCTGTTGCTGAGTAACCAGTTGGTTCTTAGCCACGTTAAATAAGTTAATCCTTCGGGCCAGCCCTAGGAGAGCTTGTTAATCAGCTCAGTGGTCTGCAAAACTAAGGTATACTTAACTTAACTTTTTTAACTTAGTAATGTTACGGATAATTACGACGGGAAAGATAAAACTGACAGATTGATTTTCATATCTCCTTTGAAGTAATGATTTTTCGTCTAAAAGTGAACAGACCTATGGCTATGAATAATTGTGGATAATAATGAGGATGATGATGATAAGGAAGAAAACAATAACGATAGCCAGCGTGAGGTTTTTAATAACTCATATTATTATTATTCAGAAGATGAACCCTATTCACGTGGAACAAGCCCACAGGGGCCATTGATCTGTAATTTAAGCTTCCAAAGAATATGGTGTTCATTCTGGAAGAAGTAACAGAAGGTAATGGAAAATTTTAAACATTACTTCATTAATACTAGGGGTGCTTTGAAAACAATTATTTTCTTAATTTCTCCGACACTGTTAGAGTAGAATATCGGAAAATACTAAGGCTCTGTGCCTTTTGTATTGAAATTCTGCTCACCAAAATGACAGTAGTAAAATCTGTCATTTTTCAGGTTATTGTCCTGAAATTAGACATTCCGATTTATGCGTGTATAAGTTTATGGTTCATACATTTTGACGGGACAAAAGGTAAAGGAAGAGATATTTAATGTTTGAAAGGAAGGCTTATTTTTAATGACCGCTTCTTAAAAATGTAAAAGTGCCGTTACAGCTCTTCAAAGTTGTTGCCGTTAAAAGTCTCGAGTGCAAATCAAGTGTTCATTTCAAAAGTATCACGACATAGATATGGATGTTAGCATGTGCTGGATAAGGCTGTCTAGGTAATTATTAGGAAACCGGCTTGTTGGCAGGCGCTACGCGCGCTGGAACCAGGGGCTGCTGTCTCCCCTACTCTCCCGATCCCCTACATACCCCGTCCCCACCCGGGGCGAGCAAACAGATTTGCAGGAGGAGGGTGGATGTTTCCCCTACCTACCCCGCCCCCACCCGGGGCGGACAAACCGGTTTGCAGGGCGTGGGTGGCTGTCTCATACTCCCCTACCGTAACCCGGGGGAGGAGAAACAAGATGAGATCCTCTCGGAATTTATTATTATAGATAGATGAGGAAGAAAAACTGACTAGCTAGTGTTGGGTCATTTTCAGTTGATTTCTTAATAACCCCAAAATTCACTATCGTGATTAAATGTCAAACTTCATGGAAGAAAGATCATATTAAGATCGATTAATTGATTGAATTTGGTAGCTTAACAGAGCTTAAGTTTTAAATATAAATATTACTCCTAAATGGGTGCTTATCTGACCTGAAGCTCGATTCTACAGTAGACATGACTCTCCCGAAGTGGTAGTTTTGTTTAACTGAAGGATAAATTTAGATCCTACTTTACTAACTGGAGACCTAAGCTGCTTCATATAGATTTAAAAATAGAACTGTAATAGGGACATGACTTTACATCCTTACAGTTATCGTGGTATGTATAAAGTATGTACAATTCAAGACTACCTCATAAAAAATTTTCAGTTTTCGTCGTCAATCATCAATCTTTAAATCGAAATGAATAAATCATGACTATTTTCACTAAGGAATCAGTGAGAAAAGATATTTATATTTTGTATCAAGACGTCTAAGAAAAGGTGAGATAAGAAGTTCTGTAGCCTGTGGAAGAGGCTTGACCAAGACTGAGGAGGACTGTAAGGAGTCCAAGAGTTGCGAGGAGGAAGATTCGGAATTTTTCTCACTTCAGTTCCTTAGATAAACATTCCGTCAAGTTCTTTTGATACGCTGTGGACTTTCGATGCGTATTTTGTCGTGGTCCGTTTGGGTTCGAACTTTGCTGATTTCGTTCACGCTGTGTATTATATAATATATATATATATATATATATATATATATATATATATATATATATATATATATATATATATATATATATATATATATATGAAAATAAGAAGGCCCATAAAACACTATTTAAACGTTGAAACCATATATTTCGGGCACTTGTTTCTGTGCCCCTGTTCACTGGTAGAATATGGACAGGTGGAAAGTTACAATGGTATATATACAATTGTATATATATATATATATATATATATATATATATATATATATACATATATATATACATATATATATATATATATATATATATATATATATATTTATATATATATGTGTATATATATACATATATATACATACATACACACACACATTATATATATATATATATATATATATATATATATATATATATATATATATATATATATATATATATATATATATATATATATATATATATATATATATATATGTATATATTGTAGGTCCTGGCCTACTGCCCTCCAGTCCATCCAGCTTTAATTTGTTATCATCATCTGCTTAATCTAAAAGAGAGGGTGTAAGGCTAGCAACCCCATCCATAAAGACTCGCTGGAGAAACCAAAAGGCTGAACTGATCTGGCGGTACTCCTCTTAAGGGGGAAACAAACTTATGATAAAAAAATATATATATATATATATATATATATATATATATATATATATATATATATATATATAATATATATAATATATATATATATATATATATATATATATATATATATATATATATATATATATATATATATATGTATGTATGTGTGCGTGTGTTTGTGTGTGTAGACATCTTTCCTTCCGTAGCTTTCCTCTTTGTTAAGTCGCAGAAGACGATAGCTACAGCTGAAACTATTCCTCGGGCAAAGATGGAGGAGGATTCACGAGGCTACACTTCCGAGAACTATTGTTGACAATATACACTATATCAGTATTGCTGCCTCTGCTACTCTCTCTCTCTCTCTCTCTCTCTCTCTCTCTCTCTCTCTCTCTCTCTCTCTCTAGCCTTTCGTACCGTGGAACTGCCGAGAGTGATATAGCGAAAATCTTGTTGTTGGTGATAAATCTGATTGCCAGTAACTCAGAGGCTTTTTCGTGCGCCATGTGTCATCATTTACATTTATTTACGCATTGGAGGCTTCCAGCTCTCTCGTTATAACTTCTGTTTGTTTGTTCTTTCATATTTCCTTGGGAGTTTTTTTTTTTTTAGGAAATAATAGAAGGAAAATGAGCAAGTGGTGTGAATATGTTTTGCCAACACTCTCCAGGTACAGACTTCATTGTAATATTAATTTTGATTTAGCAAAGATAATCGAATAAATTATTATCATTGTTATTCTTATTCCCCCCCCCTCCCATTTTTCGGGCCTTTTTTTTATGCCCTACATTTAAAAATCTCCATAGAATTCTTAACACGTCTGCGAGCCGCTCTATACCTGTCGCTTCTGCCAAATTAAAATGTTCTTTCATATCTTAACTTCATTAAATTTTTTATATGTTTTCATATCTTCACCTTTCATAGTTTCTCAAAACATAATTCTGTGCAACAGATGATTCTTAGAAATTCGTAAGGGTATCCCTGCGCACTATATAAAACTAATTAATACGACAGCAAGGCTTGTACGCAGCGACAGATGAAATGATGTGAGTGGAAGACTCGGAAAGGCTCAGAAATCGAAGGGTTTATTTTTTAGTTTTCTGTAAAAGAAAACTGTTGAGATGGTTTTTTTGTCTGTCCGTCCACCCTCAGATCTTAAAAACTACTGAGGCTTGAGGGCTGCAAATTGGTATGTTCTCATCCAACCTCCAATCATCAAACATACCAAATTGCAGCCGTCTAGCCTCGGTAGTTTTTATTTCATTTAAGGTTAAAGTTAGCCATGATTGCGAGTCTGGCACCCCTATAGGTGCTAACAACACAGGCCAGGTGAAATTTCATGGGCCGCGACTGAGAGTATCTTGGGCCGCACTGAGAGTTTCATACAGCATTATATGCTGTACAGAAAACTCGATTGCGCCGAAGAATCTTCGGCGCATTTTTTACTTGTTTATTTGTGTTTTCTTTCGCGAATCGAAGGCTTAGCAATAATGAGATAGCAAGACACAGCTATATTCGAGGGATGAAATGACGCAGTTGGAAGAGGCAGCAGCGCTGGTATTCTGTTTATATTTATGTAAACGTTTATTTATTTTTATGTAATGGAATAAGTAAGTTGATAAGACATGCTCCATCTGGGCATGTCCTCTGTAATGCTGATCCGCAATTCCTCGAAACGCACGGCGGACAAACACGTTTGTCTCGTAGCAGCGACTGAGATTTTTTCGTTCTGAAAAACGAAATCGAATAAGAGGAAGCATTACGGGGCGCGAAGACAAGTCCTCGCCGATACTCGGAAAAATACATTCGTATTGACTCAACAAAGCTAGGTAGCAGAGAAGAAAGGAGGTTTTCATTCGCTCCGCCGGCGGACCAATCACCGTGCGTCGAGGAGGCCGAGAGAGAGAGAGAGAGAGAGAGAGAGAGAGAGAGAGAGAGAGAGAGAGAGAGAGAGAGAGAAACTAATGGGTGGGATGTGTAAAGGACTTTGGTTTCGGTGGAAAGGGATGCGTGGGGTGGGGTAGAAGAGTTAGCTGATGGGTAGTGAGGGGGAAGGGTCCAAATATGGCGACAAAGACGAGTTCTAATATCAATACAAAAGGACAATTTGAAGTTTAAGCGCTCCTATTTAATTTCCATTCCGGTAAGGCGTAATATGACTAGCGGGGATGGATAGGTTCCCCCCCCCCAGCTTCCTGGGGAGGGAGGGAGGGGAGTAGCGTAGTAGGGGCGAAGGAGGAAGGAGAATGGAGAGGTAGAGAATAGAGAACTGTGATGTGAGAAATAAGGCGCAATACTTATGAATTAATAGGCTTATGATATAGAAGGAACGGGAACAATTCGCCTATAAGAACTTTTATTACAAAGAATATTTTAGAAAATTCCGTACGCACACACACACACATATATATATATATATATATATATATATATATATATATATATATATATATATATATATATATATATATATATATATATATATATTCAACAATAAACAGTTTCCCCAACTGGGGGAGGCCGCGGCTTCTGCCAAATATTAACTCAACAGCCGAAAATAAACTCAGTTTCACTAATAAATCGTGGATGAACCCCTGTTGCAGGCAACTTCCTTAAACTTAGCCGTTTCAAATAGCTACACAGGCTCACGCGTATAATGTATATATATATATATATATATATATATATATATATATATATATATATATATATATATATATATACACACACACACACACACACATTATATTTAATAAGCAAAACACTATGGCCGAATACGTGATCAGATAACAGACTTGTTTCCAATGGGAAAGTGTATAGATAGAAAATTATAAGACAGTAAGAAAGAGTCAGAAAAAATGTCTGATTTTGTGCGAACTGAAATTTGACGATAATTTTGAAATATTAAAAGAGGCAGAAGAGAGATATGATTCGAGTGGACCCATCTGTGTTTCAGATGATTCCTGCCGTGGAAGATTTCAACTTTAGCTCTGTTGATTCTCTGCTTACCTCCGTTTTCCAAAGGACTTATCTTTCGGGATTTCTTTCCTGTGTTCCCTCTTCCATTGTTGCTATTCTTCTTGACATTATATTTAATTTAATGAGCCACGTGGCTCAGTGGGCCGTGACCTCCCCTCTACAGCTTAGTAGCAAGACACAAAGTGGTTTATTTCACTCTTGGTGGGGGACAGGGGGAACGTTCTGGTCCCGTTTCTTGAAATAACCAATGTGCCTCGGTTGACCTAAGTAGTGAGTTATCTACTTAGTGTACCTGGTTCGAAATAGTCTTAGTGTACCTGGTTCGAAATAGTCTTGTTGCGAAGACTAATACTTTACACACACACACACACACACATCAATATATATATACATATATATATATATATATATATATATATATATATATATATATATATATATATATATTTATAAATACATATATATATATATATATATATATATATACACATACACACATATACTTGTATGTGCATATATATGCAGTATGTATATAGATATGTACATGTATGTGTGTGCGTATGCGTATGCGTATGAGCATTCTTGTGTGTTTGCTTGATTATTTATGAAAGCATGATACCGTCAATAGTGTACTGAGGGACTGTTTGTGTATCATTTTATGGAAGTATAATTATTTTGATCTAATTGTTTCACCTTCTTAGTTTTAGGCCACGTTATATTTTACAGTTATCGGAATCGACTTGTTGGTAATTACTGTCTCAAAATCTTATCCTTATTGCATTCTCCCTCGTTTTGTGTTAACTCCATACTTACTCAGTTGTCTTCCAGGTCTCACTGTTGCCCACCGCCACGTGTATGAGACTTCTAAGCACAGATCCAGGTTTCAGTAATTTTTTTTTTTTTTTTTTTTTTTTTTTTTTTTTTTTTACATGTCTTTGTGCCTCTTTCGACACAAAAAGATACTCTACCTTTCTAGACTCGAACTGGAGTTTTGTAGCAGTTCAGTACGCTACCGACTCGGCCATGTGAGCTTTTTTGTGTGTTGATTGTGTCTTTGTTTTGTTTATTTACTTGTGTGAATCGGTTGGCGCAGATTAAGCTGGACTCTTGTTGGCCAGAGGGTTCCGAGTGATAAAGTATGAAAGGGAGCAAGAGGCTTAGAGTGGATCTCTGGACTCTACCCAACCAACAGAGTCGCACACATCTAGCCTTGTTTCATGACTGTGATTACTGGCTCTTGTTCCGCAAAAATATTGTACCGTCTTCATGCTCAGACAGTCCCACATTTTGACTGATGCGTCGACCATCGTTGCGTTCCTCATATACTTTTTGCTTCCTTGTTTTCTTCCTTTTCTTGCTTCAGATCTTTCTTCTCCTCCTTCGTTTCCTCCCCCCATTTCTTCCCTGTATCCTTAGCTTCATTCCTTCTTATTCTCACTCTGAGAATAGAAAGAAAACACGTATCTCTTCCTTCTTCTGGGTTTTCTTTATCTCCTCCTGGATTTTCCTCTTCCTATTTGCCCCTACTCTTTCTCTTTCCACTCTTTCTCTTTCCACTCCTCCTGCTTCACCCATTTCTTCTCCCCCTTCATCTTTTTTGCTTAAATATTGCTCCTCCATGTCTCCTGTACAGTATAGTGAGGTGTTTTTCTTCCTCCTCCTCCCGGGTTTCCTTCCCACTTTTCTCTCCTGCCCTTTCTCTTGATCTTCCTCCTGATCCTCCTCCTCCTCCTCCTCCTCCTCCTCCTCTTTTACTTTGAGAAATCACCCCTCCACGTCTCCTGTACATTACACAGAGATGTTTTTCTTCCTTCTCCTCCAGGGTTTTCTTCCCACTCTTCTCTCCCGCTCTTTCTCTTGATCCTCCTCCTCCTCCTCCTCCTCCTCCTCCTCCTCCTCCTCTTTTACTTTGAGATATCACCCCTTCACGTCTCCTGTACATTACACTGAGGTGTTTTTCTTCCTTCTCTTCCCGGGTTTTCTTCCCACTCTTCTCTCCTGCTCTTTCTCTTGATCCTCCTCCTCCTCCTCCTCCTCCTCCTCCTCCTCCTCCTCCTCCTCCTCCTCCTCCCTCCTCCTCCTCCTCCTCCTCCTCCTCCTCCCCTTTTACTTTGAGATACCACCCCTCCACGTCTCCTGTACATTTCACTGCGGTGTTTTTCTTCCTTCTCCTCCCGGGTTTTCTTCCCACTCTTCTCTCCCGCTCTTTCTCTTTCTGCTGCACCTGCTCCTGCTCCTCTTCCCTTCCGTTCGATGTTGATCATTCCGGAATAATGCAATTCCCATTTCCCATTCCAGTTTCCCAGATCCACAACATTATTCGTTTTCAGACTCAGCGAATGTGATTGTGCCAGTCTCATCACTATTCAAATTGGATATTGAACAACATGTAGCCTTCTCCTGTAAACATTCTCTCTCTCTCTCTCTCTCTCTCTCTCTCTCTCTCTCTCTCTCTCTCTCTCTCTCTCTCTCTCTCTCTCTCTCAAGGTTTTCCATATCAGTAATGAAGCTTGTCTTAGATATTCTTTTGTTTTATATATATGAAGTGAATAGACTTCAGTTAGAATACTCTCTCTCTCTCTCTCTCTCTCTCTCTCTCTCTCTCTCTCTCTCTCTCTCTCTCTCTCTCTCTCTCTCTCTCTGTATGTATGTGTTTCTTTCAAGGTTGTTATGTATTTAAAGGAGTATTTTACGTAAATATTTTCTGGCTGTATTAAGACGCAGCCACAGGTTAAATTACTCTCTCTCTCTCTCTCTCTCTCTCTCTCTCTCTCTCTCTCTCTCTCTCTCTCTCTCTCTCTCATATATCACTTGTCAATAGCAGATATATATATCCTTCTGCTTCAGTAAAGTAAGAAACCACAAAAATTGAAATCTCTCTCTCTCTCTCTCTCTCTCTCTCTCTCTCTCTCTCTCTCTCTCTCTCTCTCTCTCTTTCTCATATATCACTTCTGTCGATAGCAGATATATATATCCTTCTGCTTCAGTAAAGTAAGTGAAACCACGCCGAAATTCTCTCTCTCTCTCTCTCTCTCTCTCTCTCTCTCTCTCTCTCTCTCTCTCTCTCTCTCTCTCTCTCGGAAGCTGTTATTGCTGTGCCGGTTCTGTTGCTGCTGCAAAGTCGAGACAACAGAATTTCCTCATATGTGTATACAGTATAGCTTTCATCCTTTGCTGACTTGAGTTGCTTTTATTAGTCACGGTTGTTTAACAGTACTTTATTGTTGTTGCTTTTGTTGTTGTTCTCACGTTTGACGTTGTTGTTTGTTTGACGGTGTTGCCAGGGGTGTTGGGCAGAGGATGACGGGCCTGGGTATGTGTCTAAGCGGCCTCCTCCCGAGGATCTTTCCCTTAGAATCGTGCAACAGACTTAGGAATCTGTAGTTAGCGACAGTGAGTCACAGTGAAATTAAACAGCCAAACGAATATTGTTACAGTTGGCTTCGTCTCATTAAATGGGAATGTATTACTCGCAATGGATTTTTTGTATGTAATGTCATTGCCTGTTCAGCATTTTCACCTTTGCAATTCGCTCAGGTATTGAAATAGAATCCCTTGTTTGCCTAATGGTTTTGTCAGTGCGAGCTCTGTGTACTTGTAATTGCCTAGGTGTATGTGCTGTCTACACAAATACAGTGTTCCTTGAGTGTGTGTGCGTTTATGTATATGTATATATATATATGTATGTATGTATATTATAATATGTATATATATATATGTGTATATATATGTATATATGTGTATGTATATATATATATATATGTATGTATGTATATGTATATATCAGTGTGTACGTGTGTGTATCCTCAATTAGATTTTGGCCTCATTTACGGTATTTGCGCACTTCAACGCGATTGAAAGATTAATAGATTTTGCTTGTGTTGTGCATGCTTAGAGCTCAAGTGAGATAGAATAAAGCCAGTTAAACGGGTTATGAAAGGGAGGGAAAAATATGGAAAACAGTCGGAGAGGAGGAGTCAAGGGCATACCCACCCTCCAATTTCCTGATTATCTACTTTCTATCTAGTATTCGTTGCTGGTGTCATGTCAGTATTTCACGAACAACCTACGAATAACGTATTTATATACATTACGCTTAATGTCAATTGTAATATTGTATCTACTTCTGGCATTCCGATTGTTTGAGCGTTCTCAATTATTCCGGTGACTTTCGGCGATCAGCATTGCCCATTGCCGATCGCACCAAACTGTTAAAACTTGCTTCAAGTTTCAGGGACTTTCGGTATATTATAAGGCTTGATCATTAACCATATGTTCCTCGTAGGAAGGTAGTGCCGTCAGTGCACCTCACGTGGCGCACGGTTAGGCATTACTTAAGGGTCTTTGCAGCGTCCCTTTGGCCCCTAGCTGCAACCCCTTCCATTCCTTTTTTCTGTACCTCCGTTCATATTTTCTTTCTTCTATATGACTTTCCATCCTCTCCTAACAATTGTTTTATAGTGCAGCTGCGAGGTTTCCTTCCTGTTACACCTTTAAATCCCTCTTACGGTCTGTTTCCCTTTCAGCGCTGAATGGGCCCCAGGTCCCAGCCTTGACCTATTCAAACCTAAATTTTACATGTATATATATATATATATATATATATATATATATATATATATATATATATATATATATATATATATATATATATTATATATGTCCATATGTATAGACTCCCTCTTTTTATCCGGACTTAGGACCAGTATAAGTGAATAGACTCTCATGGCAAAGTCAATTACATGTCGCTTTTATTTATTTATTTATTTATTTAGCTTTTTCGATCTATTCTAAATGTGTGCACTTGTTTCTATTCTCCTCTCTTGCAGAAATAGTGTCTGCAGATTTTTCAGTCCTGAACGCTTTCTATTTGATTTTTCGTTGCACCACGTATTTGCGTCCGTCTCTCCCGCGTTTCATAATATGCGGCTTATTTATACATTGCCTTTATACAGCTTGCATTCTCCCATTCTTTCGACATGCCTAAACCACATTAACAGAGTCTGACTTTTATTTGATCTTATTCGAATCTCCTTAATCCACCTCCAGTTTTTGTTTTTATTTGTTATTCACATTAACAGTCTGACCTGTCTTTGTTCTAATTCGAACCTTCTTCATCCACCTCTGTTCTTGTTTTTATTTATCAATTTATTTTTATTTCACTTTGTGTTGTTTATCCTCTGTTACAACTAACTTCAGCAGCCTTTGGTCCTTTTATTACCTCAGCGTTCGACACACACACACACACACACACACACACACACACACACACACACACACACACACACACAACGCTTCTCTTCCGGAAAAGCAAAATAATATCGCATATGCGAAGACAGTGTAAACATCCAGCAGTGTAAACAGCAAATGTAAACACGCTCAAGTCAATAAACATGATTTTTTTTTACATGTCAATGAGTATATATTGTTCCGTATATTGTATTCCGTAGCATGTGTCAGGTGCTTTTGCGCCCGGGGCCGTCGCGGCGTCTTTGATGTCGTCTCTAATCATCTTATACCGTTTGATGACACAAGATTCATATTATGATTCGGTGTAAACATTCGTCTTGAGATCGGATTGTGTGCCATCCGGCATAAACTGCGCCGCTGTGTTCTCCTTTCTCAGTATTCATGTATATGTGTTTTTGCGCGGGAAGTGCGTATGTGTGTTTGTTGTACAAATACATGTATGGCTTCGTTTATATGTATAGATATGTGTATATGATATGTATGTGTGGATGTATATATAGATGTATATATTATATACATATGTATGTATATAACAAT
>NC_089796.1:10989301-10994301 GCF_040412425.1 Macrobrachium rosenbergii | reverse complement strand
TAATGGAATGTCATCTTGGTTTTAGCTGTTAACAAATGAAAGGGGAATAGAATGTCATCTTTGTCTTGGCTGTTAACAAATGAAAGGGTAATGGAATGTCATCTTTGTCTTGGCTGTTAACAAATGAAATGGCAGTGGAACGTCTTCTTTGTCTCAGCTGTTAACAAATGAAAGGGGAATGGAATGTCATCTTTGTCTCATCTGTTAACAAATGAAAGGGGAATGGAATGTCATCTTTGTCTCATCTGTTAACAAATGAAAGGGGAATGGAATGTTATCTTTGTCTTAGCTGTTAACAAATGAAATGGCTATGGAATGTCATCTTTGTCTCAGCTGTTAACAAATGAAAAGAGAATGGAATGTCATCTTTGTCTTAGCTGTTAACAAGTGAAGTGGCAGAGGAATGTCATCTTTGTCTCAGCTGTTAACAAATGAAAGGGGAATGGAATGTCATCTTTGCCTTAGATGTTAACAACTGAAAGGGGAATGGAATGTCATCTTTGTCTTAGCTGTCAATAACTGAAAGGGGAATGGAATGTCATTTTTGTCTTAGCTGTTAACAAATGAAATGGCAGTGGAGTGTCATCTCTGTCTTAGCTGTTAACAAATGAAAGGGGAATGGAATGTCATCTTTGTCTTAGCTGTTAACTAATGAAAGGGGAATGAGTGAGCGTGGGTGGTTATTTGCTCAAGTACTAAAGTGACATCGATATTTATGATCACTGCCCACCAGTAATGCTCAATAGAATGCCCCGCCACCCACGGCTAACACATTTTACGAGGGCTCCGTAAATCCAGGGGCCAAGTATCAACACCCCAGAAGAGTAATGAATTAAGATTAGCCAGCCGTGCGGCGACGGACGGTCAGACCCAAAAGTGTGTCTGACTGGGTGGGGGAAGAGCCCATTTTCATAACAAAAGAAGAACCAGCTGCTGGGCCAAAACGCTCCCAAAATATTGCTGGTGGATGGATGGATCATCTCCTTTCGTCCCTACACGTCTTATTTAATTTTTTGAATGTCGAATCCAGAATGGGGACTGGAAATGAGAAGTTTCTGTTTATCATGCGAGATGGCTGGCGGGCCTCTCTCTCTCTCTCTCTCTCTCTCTCTCTCTCTCTCTCTCTCTCTCTCTCTCTCTCTCTCTCTCTCTCTCTCTCTCTGCAGACGCATCTTTGACTGTCCTTGGATTTTTCCCCAAGTCTTCATGGTAAACGCTCTCCGAGTTGTTGGGAAAATAGAGACGATTTTTACCTTTTGAAGGAGAATATCCTTAAGTAAATCGCTCTGTTGAGGAAGTAACTCTATTTCTACATCGTGTTTGATATTTTAAACTCATTTATTCATCAATTCGTCCCCGACGAATACTTTCGTTTCGGGGTTGATTTGCGGAGGAAAAACCGCTCGAGCTCCGGCACTACTGCATTTTCGCCCTCCTTCGTCGGTTTCGGACGCGGATCGATTCAGCGTCGGAGGCGGGTCTTGACTCTTGCCATATGGCTTGCTCTCGTGACGATGCTAACTTCGTCCTTCTAACCACCGGTCCAAAGTAATATTTTAAAAAAGGCTTTTTTCCTCCATTGCAACCTTATTTTTCGTCACGCACCTGGATCAACAGGCAGGCAGGCAGTCCACTCAGGTGCATCCATCACACTTTTCTTCCCCGCTCGAAGAGAAAGAGCAGAACGAAACAATGGGACAAGAACGAAGTCAGTAAAAATACGAAAGAGTCGGATCATAAACAGCTTATTAAAGCAAGAAGACAATGGAAGCCCGCCACACAAGGTTCTCCACCAACTGTTGTGCTCAGTGCCAGAAACGGGTGGTGGCTAGGGCAGTGGGCGCTTGAGCTCCTGTGCTTTTTGGGGGATGTCAGAGGGAGGGGCGAGGGATTGTCCAGCGGATCGGGGGATGATTATGAATGAAAATCTTCCTGTAATGAACTGGGTGATGGCCGGTTGTGGTTGGTGTCGAGTAGAGGGTACACAAACACACGCACACTTCAAGTTCGGTGATTTTTATCGGCGATATCCTCGCTGGGTGGGTCCGTACGTACACAAACACCTTATGGTAACTTTTTTACCGACAGGTCATCACTGTTACGTCTCGTTTACGCGCACGTACGCACATACGCGCGCAAAATGTATTTTTACTGGTAAGCTATATCGATGTAGTATCTTAAGAGATGGAAAATGCAGTTATAAACACAAACTCACCGTCTGATAGCTTTTATCGAAAAGGTATTGTAAAATAGTCTTCGTGTCGATGACGCATTTAAACACACACATACAAACAAACGAACGCGAGCGCGCACGCATAAACACAAACACACACACATACACACACACACACAAACCGTCCACTTTCCTGTCAACATGCTGTCACAGTATAATTTAGCAGTAGATGTTGCACAGACACAAACGCACAATTCACTAACTATTTCACCAACAGGTCATCGCCAGTGTGGTCTGTCGTAAACGGGCTGCTCGGGGTGCAAGAGCCCGTGCTGGCATAAAGCCAGCTTAATCCAACAGAAGTCTCTAAGAGCTTTTTTTTATTGACGAATTATGATAATGTAGAAGCAGGTGTCCTTAGCGAATGAAAGGTTCCTCTCTGATTATCGTAGGATTTACAATGTGATGTTATCATATATTATGCTTGAAAATTTTCAATTGTTTTCTCCTTTGGCTTGATTGTGCGTGTTGCCTACATTGAAATGTTGATAATTTTATTTGTTATACGTGTAATACACATTTAAGATATTTATATAGTGTGTATATATATATTATATATATATATATATATATATATATATATATATATATATATATATA
The DNA here is from genome assembly GCF_040412425.1 of Macrobrachium rosenbergii. NCBI lineage: Eukaryota > Metazoa > Arthropoda > Malacostraca > Decapoda > Palaemonidae > Macrobrachium > Macrobrachium rosenbergii. Next base: position 10,991,468 of record NC_089796.1, on the reverse strand, counting down.
TATATATATATATATATATAATTATTTTTCTGCGTGTATGTATTTAACCCCAGTCCATATATATCGTGTACCCCATTGTACATCCATACATACAGTACATATACGTACATAGGTCCATAAATCGCCTCGGCATTAAGAAGAAATTCAATATTCATGAAAATGAGGAGAAAGTGCAAATCCCCACTCTCTCTCTCTCTCTCTCTCTCTCTCTCTCTCTCTCTCTCTCTCAGATATATCATAAATACGCTCTCCAGATAATCAAATCTTCCCCCAGCTCAGAAATCCCTAATGTCATTTGCATTTTTGAAACATTATCTGGGATTGTTAGCCGTAACTGCATTATTGGCATTAGGAAAAGCGCCATTATCCGCGCCGGGAGAATATATAGGAGGGGGGGGAGGTGAGGTGGATGCCGGTCGCCGTGCTTAGAGAGGACCAACCGTTTATACCTTATTTGTAGAACCGGAGGAGTCCACGACGAGGATTTTGGGAGGTTCGTAACTGGTTACCCCCATCCACAAGCTATGATCCTTCAAGGGTATTTGAGCCCAAATGTTGTTGTTCGGCTCTCTAGCAGTTCCTGGTTGCGAGGAGATTGTTCCTCCACCTCTTTTTTTTTTTATTTTTTATTTTTTTTTTATTTTGGTGATCCTTGTCTCACTTGTTTTCCGTCGGGAACACTTGGCGGGAGTCTCTCTCTCTCTCTCTCTCTCTCTCTCTCTCTCTCTCTCTCTCTCTCTCTCTCTCTTCACCGTTTGACGGGAACACTTGTTGGGAGTCTCTCTCTCTCTCTCTCTCTCTCTCTCTCTCTCTCTCTCTCTCTCTCTCTCCCGTTTGTGGGAACACAGCATTAGGAGTCTAGCTCTCTCTCTCTCTCTCTCTCTCTCTCTCTATATATATATTTATTGTTTTCACAGGAACCACATGTGAGTCTCTCTCTCTCTCTCTCTCTCTCTCTCTCTCTCTCTCTCTCTCTCTCTCTCTCTCTCTCTCTCGTTTTTTTTGACGGGAGCACTTGTCGAGAATCTCTCTCTTTCTCTTTTAATTGTTTTTTTGACAGGAACCCATTGGCAGATCTCTCTCTCTCTCTCTCTCTCTCTCTCTCTCTCTCTCTCTCTCTCTCTCTCTCTCTCTCCTCTCTCTTCTTTTTTTTTGACAGGGCATGACCAGCTGGCTTCTCCGGCAGCAAGGCGGCAGCAGGAGGCTTGTCAGTGGAGGAGGAAGGAGGGGGGAGGAGGAAAGCAGACAAAATGAGCGCGCGCGCCAAGATTCAAGTAGGCGGGTAATGTTAATCGCTCATTGAGTTATTCCGCGACACTAAGCCCTGAAGGGCCCGATGCTCCTGCTGTTTAGGGTTTTCCAAGGGCTCTTCCGCTTCTGCTGTTCCGCGGCATCCTGCTGTGTACCGCCGACGGGGAGGTTTAGGGTTCTGGTGAAATATCGGTTAATAAAGCATATAATTCTTTTTTCTCTTTTTTTTATTTTTGTATAATCTGCCAGTCGATATTAAAAGGGTTAAGAAGTTTCAGACTGGTTGTGTCAATTCAGAATAATCGCTCTTAATATTAGCAGAAGTAGTTAAAGTCAAAATTCCAGTGATGAAGTCCATTATATAATGTCAAGTCTAAACCACACTTAATCGCTTTAATATCAGTAGAATGTAAAGTCTAAATTAGAATGATAAAGTCCAGTAAATGATATAAAGTCTAAACCAGACTTCATTGCTTTTAATATCAATAGAATGTAAAGTCTAAATTAGAATGATTAAGTCCAGTAAATAATATCAAGTCTAAACCAGACTTAATCGCTTTTAATATCAATAGAATGTAAAGTCTAGATTAGAATGATTAAGTCCAGTGTATAATGTCAAGTCTAAACCAGACTTAATCTCTTATCAATAGAAGGTAAAGTCTAAATTAGAATGATGAAGTCCAGTAAATAATATCAAGTCTAAACCAGACTTAATCGGTTTTGATATTAATTGAAGAATGTAAAGTATAAGTCAGAATGATTAAGTCCAGTATAAAATATCAAGTCTAAACCAGACTTAATCCCTTTTAACGTTAGTTGAAGAATGTAAAGTCTAAATTAGAATGATTAAGTCCAGTATGAAATATCAAGTCTAAACCAGATTTGATCGCTTTTAATATTAATTGAAAATTGACAG
>NC_089796.1:10946801-10984301 GCF_040412425.1 Macrobrachium rosenbergii | reverse complement strand
TCTCTCTCTCTCTCTCTCTCTCTTAGTAAGGTTACTACGACGTTTAATTCGCAATTATACGTCACGCCGATTGATTCATTCTACTGACGTGATGGTGTCAAAAATGGCAAAAGGTCGTCGATCTTAAGTCTTTGGACTAAATTTTGTCTGATTTATATGTAAAAGAGTTAACTCATACCGTATAAACTGCCGGTAATATAAGAGAGGGTCGATACTTAAAGCCCCAACCTCAGTGATGTTTAATGGGTCCTGGATGTTGCGTACAGTCTATGGCCAACGCACCTTCATTCTGCTTACTGTAGATAGGGGCCTTTGGTAAGAGACTGACCCCGGGCTGGACGACTGCAAGTTTCAACTCAGAACTCATTACCACACAAAGAATATTTGTATGGATACTCACTGTTACTTTATATATATATATATATATATATATATATATATATATATATATATATATATATATATATATATATATATATATATACATATATATGTATATATATACATACATATATATGGGCCCCCTTAGTCTGGTGGTTAAGACGCTCACCTAACAAACGAGAGGTCCGACTGTGCAGCTGCTGGCCCAAGCAGTGAAGTATGTACTTGGCACGTAAGTCGATTGCTGTGGGTAGCATTCAGCGGGGGAGAAGAGCTAAGGGCTACCATCCTCATCCCAGATGACAAATCTGTTATCTGTGGAAGCCCTAAACAGCATTATGTAGATACGAAAAGTATTGTTGCAGCTGTTATTCTCATCTCTAATTAAGAGGATTCTTATTGGCAGTTGCTTGCAGTTTCCCTGAAGCAATCCAGAACACTCGAAAAACCAGTACGTCGTTAGTTACGTGAATACCAAATCGATAAGTGGGTAAGCAAGACATTTCCGGATACTTTTAATCAATAAGTTATCGTGCTTTAGATTATTTTTTTTTATTTTACTTACATTTTTATTTATTTATTAATTTGTTAATTTATTTTTTTTTTATTAGCTGATCTCCTCTTTCTGTATTTCTCATTACCTTCTGTTACTTCTTTCGAACGAACGCCATATTCTTTGGAAGCTTGAATTTCAGGTCGGTGGCCCCTCTGTGCTTGTTCCATATGAATAGGGTTCATCTTCTAAATAATAATAATAATGATAATAATAATAATAATTGAGAAACAAATCCATAGTTATGTACATGTACATACATTTAAAGATATATCTGTACATATGTACATGTATATGTACATATCTTTAAATATATGTACATATACATAACTGCTACTATGAGTATTTTTTAATAATAATAATAATAATATTATTATTATTATTATTATTATTATTATTATTATTATTACTATTATTATTATTATTATTATTAATATCGACGTTGAAGACCAAAGCCAATTAGTATTCAGCATGATGAATTTTAATAAGATTTTCATACTTCATTTCTAATAAAGTGATTTTGGCGCACTAACCATTCCCCTTGCGACGCCGATTGCGTTTAGAAATCAGTCAATCAGTATTTAAAATAATCGCATCCCACTGTGAAGTTCAAAACTCCGTATCATCATCATCATCATGTTTTATGAGTTTCAAGGTGTATATATAACCCCCCTTCCCCGCTACCCCCTCTCCCCTGAATGGAATAATAATTAACAAAAATAGAAAAAAAATAGCTGTAATGTAATGAAACCTCAATAAATGAAAAATGAGGGGGAAAATGTTATAATGTGATGAGACAAAGCACCGAAAGAATGGCCGAAAAATGGACATCGAAAGTGACCAATCAAAGTTATGCTTGAAAGGGGTAATCATAAATGCTCCCCTCAACCGGTTACCGACAGCTCCCCCTAACCCGCTTCCCCGCAACAACCTCACCCCCTCCCCCCTTTTTTTTTTACCCTTCTTCGAGTTTCCCCTCGATTGACGGTGCATATCCTTTTTTCCCCCCCTCCCCGTTTTTATTTTTCCATTTTTTTTTTTCTTTCCATTCTTTTGAGGCAACAGAAAACGAGCTTTGAAATTTTTTCGGCCGAGAGCGAGATCCAACAGATTACAAGCTCATCAAGTTTTCTCGTTTTTTCCCCGTCTCTCTCTCTCTCTCTCTCTCTCTCTCTCTCTCTCTCTCTCTCTCTCTCTCCCTTTTTTTCCATACTCTGCTTCAAAACAAGTCACAATTCATTTAGGCGGAGTTTTTCCGCCGCGTTTTATTTTGCGTGTCTTTTGTTTGATTTGTTCCTTCCCGTGCGCAAATTGAACGCGGCGCGTTTCATTAGTCGTCTTTTATAAAATGCGCCTTCGCTTTCGTATATGTGCCAATTAAAGTGTTTAATTTTCTTTTCTATTTACTATATTGTCATGAAGCTTACGTGATGAAGGTCTGGTGTATTTGGGATTTTTACTCTTTCTCCCTTTTTTTTCATTTTTCTTTTTCATTTACTATTTCCGCGAAATTTATGAGCAAGAGCAGGAGGCACGTTCAGTAGGTTCGGCTTTGTTGCAAATATGAGCAACGGAGGTGTGTTCAGTAGGTTATACCTTGTTGAATTTAGGAGCAGGGAAGATGGATTCAGGAGGTTCTACCAGTTTCAGCTTAAGGAGAAGGAAGGCAATTTCTTTTTCCTGTAAGCTGGGACTTGTTGACACAAAGGAAGGTTTGTTCAGCTGGTCCGGTCATGGAGAACGCAAGGCACGAAAGATACGTTCAGCAGCATTGAATTAGTTGAATTTTGTGACAAGGAAAACGCGTTCAGTAGGTGCGACCATGATGTTCTCATTGGCAAAGGAAACGCAGTTATTAGTAACATTTGCACAAATAACAATCCTTTTTAGTTTTCTGTAAAAGAGAACTATAGTGCCGGCTTTGTATGTCCGTCCGCACTTTTCCTGTCCGCCCTCAGATCTTCAAAACTACTGAAGCCAGAGGGCTGCAAATTGGAATGTTGATCATCCACCCTCCAATCATCAAACATACCAAATTGCAGCCCTCTAGCCTCTGTAGTTTTTATTTGATTTAAGGTTAAATTTAGCCTTAATCGTGCTTCTGGCAACGATATACGATAGGCCACCACCGGACCGTGGTGAAATGTTTCGTGGGTCGCGGCTCATACAGCATTATACCAAGACCACCGGAAGATAGATGTATTTTCGGTGGCTTTGAGTATACGGTGTAGCCGCTGTACAGAAAACTCGATTGCGCCGAAGAAACTTCGGCGCATTTTTTACTTGTTGGCTCTAATGCAGATTTTCGCGCTTAGTTCGTAGCACAATGATGCCAGCGCTGATGCTGATATTGACCTCTTGAAAACAAAGCCTTGAGAAGAATCGAGGGCATTTAATAACACCGGCGGATGAAAATGTGAAAGGAGTTTATAGATTATACAGAGGATGGAGATGATAATTCATTAGACTCGGAAGAGTTGTGTTTCAAGAACCACTTAGCTCTCAGCTTACCTTCGAGTCCTAGCTGCAACCCCTTTCATTCCTTTTACTGTACCTCCGTTCATATTCTTCTTCTTTCAGCTTACTTTCCACCCTCTCCTAACAATTGTTTCATAGTGCAACTGCGAGGTTTTCCTCTTATTACACCTTGAAAACTTTCTTTCCTGTCAGTTTCTCTTTCATCGCTGAATGCCTTCATAGATCCTAGCGCTAGGCCTTTGGCCCAAATTTTATTATATTCCATTCCATTCCATTCCATTCCATTCCATTCCATTCCATTCCATTAAGCTCTCAGGGTATGTATTATGATGATGTAATTATTTATGGATAGGTTTACACTCGAACATTCCAAGGAACGTGGTTGGTAGGCTGTGATGTATTTTTGTTTAGTGTGCACGCTGATTGGTATGGGCCATGGAGGTTGGCCACGTTTCTGTGCTTTTCAGGTGCTATGGTAGTAAAGAGGTGGGTCAATTGGTTTTATTCCTCAAACAGACGCCACAGTGTTTATGGACATAGATGCTTAACAGTAAGATAAGTGCTGGACAGGCTTGGGGTGATGAAAACAGTCTTGGTGAAATAATTACAGACAGAATGAGTGGAGTTTGGTTGTGATTGATTGGAAGCCAGAGGCGCAGTCGAGTCTTCTGTACAGCGTATGAAAGTATGAAACTCAGCCACAGCTAGGTGGTGGTCTTTGTTGTTGGCACCTATAGCAATGCCAGACTCACGATCATGGATAACTTTAACTTCAAATGAAATAAAAACTACTGATGCTAGAGGGCTGCAACATTTGATGATTGGAGGGTGGATGATCAACATACCAATTTGCAGCCTTCTAGCCTCAGTAGTTTTTAAGATCTGAAGGTGGAAGGATAGACAAATAACCATCTCAATTAGTTATCTTTTACGGAAAACTAAAATGAAATCATGGACCAGAAGGCCCCAAGAACGGATAAGAGAGGAGGGTCGAGAGAGTGACTTTAGGAGCCTGGTTTGAGCGGCAGTGTTTCAAAGTGACTCTTGAGTGGCCAACATAGTGAGTGGAACTAAGCGATTCAAATATCGCTTTTGAAGGTGGAGTAATAAAGACGTAAAGTATTTTTAAGCGAGAAAGAGAGCGAATTATCATTAAATGAGATCAATTGCCCTGTATTTTAGAGGATTATATTTAATCTATTTCTGATTTCTAATGTAAAGGGCTATGGAAAGGAAAAGAAGCCGAAAATCAGTCAACACAACGCTATTTCTTTTTTTTTTTGGCAGCTTATTACATTTTATTCTTTTTACTTTTTAGTGGGAAATGAAAATAACTATCTTGCTTCCAATGGGTTACGCTTCATTTTATTTTTACTAGGATCCATCTTTCTTTTGCAATATCTTCTGTTTCTATTTTTATTTGTATGGCTCCTGTATTGTTTTTGCATTATTATGTTTCTTTCTTTTTATGTATCTTTCTAGTACCTTTTCTAGTTTCCTATTGCCCATTTCCTTTCTTTCATTATTTCTTCACGAGAATTCCGCTCTGATCTCTATTTCCTCTTTCATCTTCTCATATATATACGAGTATATATATATATATATATATATATATATATATATATATATATATATATATATATATATATATATATATATATATATAAATTATATATATTTATATATGTATATATATAGTAGCTGTTGTTTTACTAATTCTCATAGCCTCCTTAAATTTCCAGTTCTCATCATTATTAACCCCTTGCGTGTGTGCGTATGTGTGTTTACGTGGCTGGTCACTCCCATTGTCAGAAAGTCTAGAGTTATATTGAATTTAATTCAAGACTCCGTTGCCATTTATTTCTTTCTCTCTCTCTCTCTCTCTCTCTCTCTCTCTCTCTCTCTCTCTCTCTCTCTCTCTCTCTCTCTCTCTCTCTCTCTCTCCACGTTGCATGATTTCCCATATGTACAGCGTCGGCGATCATATAAGTTTTATCTCTCTCTCTTTCTTTCTCTCTCTCTCTGTTCTAATTCCTATTCAACCTCTAATCAAATCTTCCTCTTTACATTATGACCACCTCTCTCTCTCTCTCTCTCTCTCTCTCTCTCTCTCTCTCTCTCTCTCTCTCTCTCCTATCCAAACTTTTATCAAATTTTCCTCTTTAAGTGCAACATCTCTCTCTCTCTCTCTCCTCTCTCTCTCTCTCTCTCTCTCTCTCTCTCTCTCTCTCTCTCTCTCTCTCTCCGTTTTCCTTTTCATATTCAACCTCCTATCAAATTTTCATTTTTACTTTATGACCATTTCTCTCTCTCTCTCTCTCTCTCTCTCTCTCTCTCTCTCTCTCTCTCTCTCTCTCTCTCTCTCTCTGTTTTCCTTTTCATATTCAACCTCTATCAAATTTCATTTTTACTTTTGCTATTTCTCTCTCTCTCTCTCTCTCTCTCTCTCTCTCTCTCTCTCTCTCTCTCTCTCTCTCTGTGTGTGTGTGTGTGTGTGTGCACTCGGAGCTTTTCAAAATTTCGACCCCAATCTCATTTGGTCGCCTAATTTCTCCACGGACTTGCCCTTCTCCCCCGCCCCACGCCCGCCTCCACCCGCCCTTTTCACGGGGGCGCCTCCCGCGGGAGCATCCTAGGTCAATTTTAAACTAACCCTCATTGGATTTCGTCAGAGATGTGCCCAGCCGAGTGTAAACGATTGGATAACAAGGGAGGTTGTGTACTCAAACTGGCTGTGCCCCCCTTCTCTATCGTCCTGGGGATTGCTGGGGCGCTCAATGGGGGTAGAGGGGGGTTTGGGGTGATGGGGGGGACGCCTTCTTCTCTGCCTTGTTTGTCGGGCTTTTTCCCTCTTTCCTTTTCCTCGTTTCCTCTTGTGATTTTTTTCCTATTTTTTTTTTCTTATCTTACTCCGGCTTGCTATCTGCTAGTCCGTCAGGTTTTTTCTTTCTCAATTGCCTCTTATCTGTTTTCTTTTTGTTTATTTTTCTTTCGATGCCTTCTGGGATCTCGCTCGGCCTTGCAGCTTTTTTTCTATTTATATTTCTCTTTCCGCTTTATTATAATTTTTTTTTGGCACTACAAGTTGTTGTATTTGTGTTTGTTTGACCTTTTCTCTTCCCTTTCCGTTTTTCCTTATTTTTGCATGTTTATATTTCTGTTTTGATCCTCGAGCTTGCTGGATTTATTATTTTTTGTATTTCTTTTTATCTCTTTCCGATTTCTTTACTATTTTTTCCAGGCTTGATATTGCTAGTGTGTCATGCTTTTTGCTCCTTGTTTCAGCGCCCTTTTTATTATATATATATATATATATATATATATATATATATATATATATATATATATATATATATATATATATATATATATATATATATTTTTTGCACCGCAATAAGGCTTTCTGTTTCTGCATTTTTCATTACTTGGGTTATATAATTTTCCTTATTTTTATCGTCCATGTGCTTGTTTACCTATGCGCGAGCCATTTTTCTTCCTTTCTCTCTGCTTACTTTTTATTGTTTCTTTTTGGTTACGTTTTGTTCATTTGTTATTGAGTGTATTTGTCTTTGCGACAACAGTCTCCATCATATTTATGTTATGCTTAATTTTTTATTGATGAATTTATTTCCATATGCGTTATTTATTAATGATTTTTTTTTTTGTGCTTCAGGACTGTCTGCCTTATTTATTGGTATATTTTCTCTTTACAGCTTCATGTTTTATATATCGGAGTGGACTTCATGTATCAACAACCACTGTTATTGTGACGCCAGTTTACCTCACTGAACGCAGTCAGTTAATCCAGGTCTAGTTGTTTACCACCCATTCGAGCCTTTTCAATTCCGTTATATTTTCACATTATTTTATTTGGTTACATTTATTTATAATTCTATTATCACTACTTGGTTTAATCAGTTCTATTTTTCCTTACCTGCGGCTTTCGTCCTCATTGTGACCCGCTGCTTCTTGCACCATATCAAGAAGATATGTTGCAAGTTTCAGGGCCGTTAATGTGTTTTAAAAAACAAAATTTATAAATGTTACTCAACTTATTTGGAATTTTCATATTCCTTTGTGCATGTGTATGTGTGTGTGTGTGTATGTATGGAAACGTGAGTAAATGTATTTAATGTGCGAATGTGTTCCAGTGTAAAAGCATGTGCCTTTGTGCAATTTTTTTTTTATTCATTCATCACCACGCCGAATGACTTATTTCATCCCAGTGCCTATTATTATTATTATTATTATTATTATTATTATTATTATTATTATTATTATTACTATTATTATTATTATTATTATTATTATTATTATTATTATGGCTTAGACCTGGTGTCTCATTCTAATCCTCCGGGCCAGCCCTATGAGAGCTGATAGTCAGCTCAGTGGCCTGGTTAAACTATTTTAATAATAATAATAATAATAATAATAATAATTATAATAATAATTCAATACCGTTTATTGAACACAGGTCCAACCCTCATTTATCTCGGTTTTAGGACCTGGGTCAGTCAGGGGTAGGGATACAACAGCCCTCTCTGCCCTGACACTGGTACGTTAAACTTTTCAAGTCGTTCTATTATTTTCATTACTTCATGTAAGAGAATGCATATTTTTCTTGTTCACTTACTCGGAAATGTAATATTAATGCGCTTACAAGTTTTGACATCTATTGGAGACATGTTATATATACTCGTGTATATGTATATATATATAGCCTATATACATATATATATGTGTGTGTGTGTGAGAAATGTTGTATATATATATATATATATATATATATATATATATATATATATGTATATATATATATATATATATATATATATATATATATATATATATGGACAAACCTACCCTTCACACTTTAGTCTGTATATAGAATTTACCTAAATATATTGCATATGCACATTTACGCCTAAATTTTGCTGTGATATGTCCTGACAGCTTTGCACAGATGAGAAATGTAGTTAGCTACCATTATGGGTAAAATGCAACCAAACGCAGGTGCCACATGTACACTGTTCGGTGTATCATGTATTCAGTTTAGTATAACGAGTTTGTTGGTCTATTCAAGTATAAATTGGTAACAACTCACACTAATCGATGGAATATACATAATGGCTACTGCAACTTGTATATCGATTTATGTTACGTACATAATGCTAATTGTAATACGTACATTGACCACTTTTGCAAAGTTCACACTGACTGATAACTGCAACCCGTATGATAATAACTGTAACTCGAGTATGAATCACTGTATTATCATTATTATTATTATTATTATTATTATTATTATTATTATTATTATTCAGTAGATGAAACCTGTTCGTATGGAACAAGCCCACCACAGGGGCCATTGACTTGAAATTCAAGCTTCCAAAGAATATGGTGTTCATTAGGAAGAAGCAAGAGGAAGTAATGTGAAATACAGAGTGAAGAGATACCACTTATTAAAAAAGAAAAAAATAAATTGGTAAATAGATAAATGTGTAAACTCGTTCCTCTAACATGAAAAACGTTATACGTTTCGAATAGTTGAATTCGAAAGTCTATGAACACATTAAAGTTCACTTGATAATATGTTTGGACACCATTTGGAAATTGTCATTATGATGTAGGCAATTTAACCTGTCGTTAAAAACATGCGGAAAATGCGTTAAATATATTTTTTATGAAAACAACCCCGTAAAGTTAGTGCCGTCAATGCACCTCGTGGTGCACTGTGGCGATTACCTAAGGGTCCTTACGGCGTCCTTCGGCTAGCTGCGCCCTTTACCATTCAGCACCTGTGCCTCGTTCATTTTTCTTTCTTCCATCTGACTCACCCTCTACATGAATCGCGTCATGTGTAACTGCGAGTTTCACTCATGTTACACCTTTCAAATCTTCTTACTCTTAATTTCCACTTCACCGATGAATGACCTCTTAGGTCCTAGCGCTTGGTCGTTAGCCTAAATTCTATATTCTTTTCTATTCTTATAAAGAGTAAACAATATTACTTGTAGATGGCAGCGGATAAAGCTTTTTACATGCGGTAAAAGTAGGTAAATGTAATGGTTTTCATATTTGAACGTAAAACTGCCTTTCAAAGATTCCCGTTTAATAATGTAATGAGCACAGGAGAGAAAAATTCAGATACCCAACCAGTCAAGCTTCAGTTGGCCATTATATATATATATATATATATATATATATATATATATATATATATATATATATATATATATATATATATATATTATATAGTCATACTAAGTCTCAATAAAAAATATAAATATATATATATATATATATATATATATATATATATATATATATATATATAAAATTGTCAGTCGTTTTATTTGTATCCAGTGGACTTATGTGTCATTTTTTATAAAATCTTCAAACAACTATTTTTATGCATAAAGCTGTAAACTGCGAATTCCTGTATTTTTTCTTATGAGAGTTAACAGTCTTGCTTAGCCTTTAGTCTTACTTAAGGAAGTATGTCCATAATAATAATAATAATAATAATAATAATAATAATAATAATAATAATAATAATAATAATAATAATCAGATACTTGTTTTCTTGAACTGTATTCATTATAATCAACCACATACTGAACTATTAATCCGTTATCTGATTCAGTTCCGGTCCCCAAACCTCCCTTTTCTTCATTTTCACCTTTCTTCGTTTTCTCTTTTCATTTCTCCCTTTCCTTCATTTCCCCCATTCTTTATTTTCCCCATTTTTTTGCATTTTACCCTTTTCATCACTATCCCCTTCATTTTTTTCCTTTTCTGCATTTTCCCTTTTTCTTCATTTTCCGTTTTTCTTCATTTTCCCCATTTTTGCGTTTTTCCCATTTTTTTGCATCTCCCCTTCTCATTTTCCAGTTTTCCTTATAATCACCTTCAGTTTTTCCTTTTCTTCACTTTCCCCTTTTCTTCATTTTTCCTTTTTTCATTTTTTCCTTCTTCATTTTCCCCCTTTCTTCATTTTCCTCGTTTATTCATCTTCCCCTCTTCCTCATTATCCCGTTTCTTCATTTTTTCCTTGTCTTCATTTTTCCCCTTTCTTCATTCTCCCCTTCTTTCACAAAACCAAAAATGAGTCTGAAATAAATTCCCCCTTTTTCAGAGAAGCTCAGCATTTTAAAAGAATATGAAAAAAAGAGGGATTCAACAACTATTGGATAATCGCTCATAATTAGAGTGAATTAGGAGATAACATAGGCATAATAGGCGGCAAGTGGAGAAGCCTAATTGGCTCTAAAACTAATTTGTATACGTAATGAAAGACGTTAATTCACTTACGTGTTTCGGAGCCTCAGCTGGAGAGAGAGAGAGAGAGTCCCGACTACGGCGCGGCTGGAAGGGGAGGGTGGTGATGGGAGGAGGGGTTAGATGGGGGGATGGTGTTGCTGCAGGAAGAAACAGGGGTGGGGTCTCCCCCGGACCTGGTTAGTCGTTGCCACCCAAAGTTCTCCGATCTTCGTCCTCTCTAGCCCTTTTAACTCTCTCTCTCTCTCTCTCTCTCTCTCTCTCTCTCTCTCTCTCTCTCTCTCTCATCTTGGATGGGATAAGAATATTAATCTTTTTTATATTTTGTGAAATTTAAATATTAAACAGAAACTTGAGGGTCTGCCTAGTAGGAGAGTAGATACACGGATAATAAGACATTTAGTTAGTTCGTCACTTAGCTGTCGTTGTACAGACGCAATTCCTTATAACTTGCTACTCTTCATTGCAGGATTGAAACATTTTTGGAAGTAGATTCAACTCAAATTCGATTTGACTCTTCACTGTTAAGAAATTTTTTTAATAAAATTTAGCTTTTGATTCTTCACAGTTAAAAAGTGTTTTTAATAGAATTTAGCATTTGATTCACCACAGTTAAGAAATGTTTCTAGTAAAATTTAGATTTTGATTCTTCAAAGTTAAGAAATTTTTGTAATAAAATTTAACATTTGATTCTTCACAGTTAAGAAATGTTTATAATAAAAGTTAGCATTTGTCTCTTCACATTTAAGAAATGTTTTTGATAAAATTTAGCTTTTGATTCTTCACAGTTAAGAAATGTTTTTACTGAAATTTAGCTTTTGATTCTCCACAGTTAAGAAATGTTTATGATAAGATTTAACATATGATTCTCCACGGTTAAAAATGTTTCTAATAAAAATTAGCTTTTAATTCTCCAGATTTAAGAAATGTTTTTGATAAAATTTAGCTCTTGATTCTTCAAAGTTAAGAAATTTTTAAAACAAAATTTAGCATTTGATTCTCCACAGTTAAGAAATGTTGCTGATAAAAATTGGTATTTGATTCCTCAAAGTTAAGAAATTTTAAAAATAAAATTTATTATTTGATTCTTCACAGTTAAGAAATGTTTTTAATAAAATTCATTTTCTTTTTGACCACATTAAGTTACTGCTGCAGGAACTTCCTCACGGGTTTTGCGACGATAACGTTGTTGATTTCGTCAGAAACGAAAAATGTTGCGTCTGTTTTGGCGTTGATCTGTCAGTAGTTCTTAAGGAAGAAGAATATAGTATTATTCTTCCTTAGAAGGCTGATTGACAAATCAACATCTAGGCAATAAATTTTCGTTTATGTAAATGCCAGTTCCCTTCGGTAGACCTATTTTTTTTTATATAATTTTCATCTACTTTTTTATGATTGTTGATAAAGATAATTTTTCTTCGGCGCCAATGATCTTGCAGTTATGACACCAGATAAGTTTTAATCAGTCAGTCAGTCCTCGCCAATCTTTTCTTGTCTGTTAGTACGGGCAGGGAACAGAGTCCTCCGTTTTCTTATAAATTATTATTAATAGTGAAACCACACTGGCAGAATTGACAGTAATATCAGAGAGGTCAGAAGCCTCCAGTCTCTCCTTCCATGGGCCAAAAGTCAGACAGCAAGTCCCGACCTGAGGGACCTTAAGTGCCGTCTTCGTTCTCCTTTTTATAGAGGCGACGGGTGAGAGGGGCTGTCTCAGGGCTGGACGACGGCAACTCTGAACGTGCGAGTAGATGTCTAGACACGGGAACAGTGGTTATATGGATACACTCATACTTATTATTATTATTAATATTATTGCTATTATTATTATTATTACCTCCAATAAGTCTGTTGTGTTCTGTTTGTCATTTTGTCTGTTTATTTGTCTTTTTGATTAGAGATTGGGATCCGGGCATGGTCTTTGTGTGTGTGTGTGTGTGTGTGTGTGTGTGTGATCGCGCGCCTGGGTTTTTTTGTTGGGGGGGAGGCGAAAGGGGCCAAGTGGATTATTCAGCACTGGTGGAGGTTTACTGTTTCCGAACGCTATTATGATGACGATGATGATGAAGATGATGGTGATGACGATGATGATGAGATGATGGTGAAGACGATTGTGATCAGTGGTGATGATGATGATCAGTGATGATGATGATGATGACGATGACGATGATGATTGGCATGGCATAACCCACTTGAAAATTTCTAGAACTTTTGGAGAGACATCAGAGGCCTACAACTACGTCCTACAAGTTCATCTTGACTCCCAAAAACGTTAGATCCGGTACTATGGCCGAAAAAAAAAATTTAAATGACAATCATGTTCCTTTAGGATTTTTTTTCTTTGTATCTTACCATTTTCAAACGCCCAGACATCTTTAATAAAAGAACATATATATAGCTTCTTGGGTGTACACACCACCTTCGCTGGTAGGTGTTATTAATATTTTAATAGGTCGTCGTTTCTTGTAATGGTCGCATAAGCATACCTTCGTGTCCCCTAAGGTCTTTCCCAAGCATATAGTTTCAAGAGGTTATGAGGAGGAAAGTAATTTGCTGCGCTTTAATATTCTCGTTCTAAGGTGATGAGAGTTCGAGGACGAGCGTTTCGTGTATTTGCTGGAAGTAGTCGTGTTTCTCCGAGAAAGTAAGAGTAGGTATTAACTCGGTATGTATCCACCTCTGTCAAAGTCCAGGGTAAACTCAAGGGGACGCTCCTCGATGATCAAAGGTATCGTTTATTAATATAATTTGTCGGCCACCCAATATAGAAATGGGTGTATATAATACTTTGCTTCCCAAGGGGCTAGTACTAAACACGGCGTCCCATTGAGCGTCCGCCATATTTAGTACTAGCCCCTCGGGGATCAAAGATATCGTTTATTAATATAATTGGTCGGCTACCCAATATAGAAATGGGTGTATATAATACTTTGATCCCCAAGGGGCTAGTACTAAACACTGCGTCCCATTGAGCCTCCGCCATGTTTAGTACTAGCACCCCGGGGATCAAATGTATCGTTTATTGATATAATTGGTCGACCAAACAATATAGAAATAGATGTATGTAATACTTTGATCCCCGATGGGCTAGTACTAAACACGGCGTCCCAAGGAGCCTGCGCCATGATTAGTACTAGCACCTCGGAGGAGGTGAATACATTCCGGGTTAATACCGTTAGAGCAGACAAAAACTTCAGAGTTTTTCCACACGAATGGCCATTGTATTTTGTGGAAGCTTGCTATTGCATTTTAGTCTGTTGCAGAAGAAGGTTTGTCTTTTCAGTGTAAATAGCATATTACTAACAAGCAATCTGACGTTATTGCTAAAGCAATGTATATTCCTTACCGCTCTCTCTTCGACTGATGAAGTATTAAAGAAATCGTTATAGCTCTTGCAAAAGTAATTAACGCATGCAGTTTTCTCCCGGAAAGATGTGCTTGTGAAACACGAATGCCCAAGATAGCAACCAGCTATTTTGGGTGCGAAGCTCATAACCAAATTTACAGTCACAATCCTTAGCATTAGTGAAGTTTGCCTGTCATGTATTTTCGTCTGTATCTTATAGTTTAAAGGTTATAGCCAAGGTTAAAGTTATGTGCAGCATCTGTGTGTTTGAATTTAATTTTCTGCATGTTATTAAAGCCCTCGTATTATTATTATTATTATTATTATTATTATTATTATTATTATTATTATTATTATTGATTCAGAACATGAACCTAATCATATGGAACAAGCCCCACAGAGGCCACTGACTTGAAATCCAAGCTTCCAAAGAATATGGTGTTCATTAGCAAGAAGTAAGAGAAGGTAAAAGGACAAAATAGTAGAACATACAATCTGATCACCCACCTTCATTGCTCATACGATGAATCTACAACTTTGGCACTAGTTTGATTGAAACCTGTTAGACCGTTCTGGAGGAACTTGATAAGGTAAATCTGACAGAAAACTGACAGACAGATAAATGGACGACTTCCTCCATGCAAAAACATGCATGATGGTCTACCTTTGTAACAAGTTTAACTGAAATCTCTTTAATCTGTCAGGGGTATTTGCAGTGACAGTGTGAGAGTGGAAGGCATACTGATCGACAAACATGCACATTTATTCATGATGTTCTACCTTTTTACCAAGTTTGACTGAAATCTCTTCAACCGTGCGGGAGGAGGTTGCAATGGAGAGATAACGTGACAGAAGCACTGACAGACGGACAGAGAGACAGACGATTTCCTTTCAGTTACGTCTGTGCATTATGGTGTACCTTTATGCAAGTTTATTTAAATTCCCTACAACAATCTCTGAGTTGCAATGGCGAGACATGTGCGACAGACATGTTGAAGGACTGTTAGACGGATGATGTCCCTTCATGCATACCTATGCATGATGGCGCACAGCCAAGCGAGGAAAACTGTAGTTCCCTATTTCAGAGTGTTTCTTAGGCCCTGAATTATTCCATATTGAAGTGAAATACGAGTTAGCGTGCAGATACGTGTATGCGTCTCGATGGTATAAGACCTCTGTGTCCAGGCAGGCTGGGGACTACGATATAAGATGGTCCAGTTCGAGCCTTCGCCGGGGTAAAAAACAAACAAACAGGCCACTGTTAAAGCTTGGAAGGCTGCTCTTTCCATGTTTGGCAGAAAAGGAAGGAGTAAGAAGTCGTACCTCTTCTTCTCCCCCGTGATGCCAGTCTCCGAAACGGATGAAAGAGGGGGTTGGAAAATAGACCAA
The DNA here is from genome assembly GCF_040412425.1 of Macrobrachium rosenbergii. Lineage (NCBI taxonomy): Eukaryota > Metazoa > Arthropoda > Malacostraca > Decapoda > Palaemonidae > Macrobrachium > Macrobrachium rosenbergii. Next base: position 10,968,873 of record NC_089796.1, on the reverse strand, counting down.
TCATTATGAAAAATATATCCATCCATGGTACTTCGTTGCGGATTGTTTATTGACTGGGTTTTTGCTTTGTCCAAATAGCACCACAACATGCCTATTGCAAGTGGCAATGAGTCACAATGAGGCTAGGAAGCTGGTGAAGCAAGTATTTCTATGAATGACCCCTTACTGATGGAGAAATATGAGTTCTGTGAATAATTTCTCTCCAGTGAAGAGCAACAAGCAACGAAGAAGAAGCGCCCGGTGCATTAGGATCCCCCAAAATAGATGGCCCACCTCTGGCGGGGAGGATCCTGTCTCTGTGATTTCATCTCTGCATAACGAAACCCTTTCGGTTTGTGGTCCCTTTTGCATTCTTGCGCTTTTGCAAGCAGGGGCATTGCACGCAAGGGTAGGAGGGGCGGGGCGCCGGCGGTGTTTTTAACAAAGGGCTCCTTGCTTGTTGCTGGAGCGCCCTGATAATGGGCGGTTACAGAGCGTCGTAATGGATAAGTTTGTGTCATTACAGACGTTATGTGGATGCTCATTTTCAGGCGATTGCCAGTCCCCATTAGGGACATCTTGTAAGTTTCTCTATCCATGCGGCCGGCAGGGCTCTGTCTCCCTCCGGCAGGGCTCACACCCCATACCAATACCCCATGCCCTTCTAAAGGGGACTTCTCCTCTGCCCCTCTCCCTCACCCATTGTACCCTGCTTAAGGGTTGTGTTTATGAATTATGCTGGTTTTATCTCTCTGTCTCTCGATCTCTTTTTTCTTTTTTTTTTCATGTGTCATGACAAGATACGAATTTGGACCAACACAGGCAGCTTCCTTTTCTTAATCTTCGTTTCCTATCAGTGGGGTCATTTGCATCCTGCGTCGTCTCCTGATAATGAGATTATATAGTAACAGTTCCTCTCTCTCTCTCTCTCTCTCTCTCTCTCTCTCTCTCTCTCTCTCTCTCTCCTCTCTCTCTCTCTCTCTCATTTGTGACTCCCTTTCTTCAAGTGGACATCGTAAATCTACAATGATTGCAAAACTAGAAATGGTTTCTCTCTCTCTCTCTCTCATATGTGACTCGCTCATATGACTTGGGCAACACATATCTGTTCTGATCATTGATGTAATAAGATTTCAATTAATGAAGTATATTACAAACATAGAAGACAATGCAGGAAAAACACGATTAAGGAATAAGAAGTAAAAAGAATAGCAAAGGAAGTAAATACATTGTCATATAATGTCATTGCTATCTGTCATTTATATTTGATGTTAATTCATTCTTCTTTATTTACCCAAATGCGCTGTAACCAGAAGACATGCGCGCTGTTTTAATAATAATAATAATAATAATAATAATAATAATAATAATAATAATAATAATCTGAATGCATATTCGTTCAACACATTTTGAAGGATAAGTCCGAAATACGTCACAAGGTGAGAGTCGCATTGACGAATTTTCAAACCATTTTTGGGCTTCAACGTTGCCCGAGTAACAAAAATGGGTAGTAGGTGAAAAGTATATTATGATTTCCATAGATTTTTCCTGAGAATCTCGCAGTTTCTCACTAGGAATAACGATAGTAATAATACTGTAATAGCAAAAATAATTAGATTAGTTGGTTTCTTAGATACAAAATATTATAGAGTTGTTGATATATGAGCTCGCGTATGGGTACTGACAAGTACTTCATTCAGTGCAAACGTCAGTCTATTATTGAATTGTTTTTTTTATTTTCAGATGTCAAGGTCATTGTTCGTTCATGTCTTAGATTTCTGTATTGACTAAAAACTGTTACTCGCGTGCTGGATTGTTGCTTAGGAGCTGCTGAAGGTTTCTTAGAACGTTATAGTGTAGTGGTTCTCAACCAGGGGGGAATTCATTCATAGGGATGGCTTTCAGAGGTTCAGCGCGGGGGCGGAGAATTGTGACCACAGATTGGCAGGCTCAAACTGACTCTAGGACCGCACAAAACGAAGTGTGCATCGGTCCACTTTGCTGAGAAGGTCACTGGGCTTTCTCTCCGCCCAAACATGTGTTTGTGTTAGTACTTTGTTGCATATTATTTGGAACGCACCTTTTGAGGCAGAGAATTTTGGAAATGGGAGGAATGACATTTTGACATATGATGAAAGGGTGCATGGGCCAAAAAAGGTTGAGAACCTTTCCAGTGGGTAGGTTACATCCTTATGCGGGATAATTTTCTGTTAAGTGTATAATAAAGACCTTCCCTTAAGGGTTATATCCTAAGAGTTAATAACAGATCTTATGTAAGTTTGGTACAAATACATACACAGCATTGAGCTTACCCCTATTTTATAATGTAATGTAAAGAGATAAGCTTACTGACTCTCTCTCTCTCTCTCTCTCTCTCTCTCTCTCTCTCTCTCTCTCTCTCTCTTTAAAGAACGATTAGCCTGGCGTCCCAGGACGTTGTAAATTAGGATAAAATAAATTTCTCGAGATAAACAGAGCGAAACAATAAGACCTTAATGAAGCAAGGAAGACAAACCACCGCGTGAAATCTACTCCACAATTACCAAGAAGGAGAAGAAAAAGAAGAGGCCAGGAGTAATAGACTTGGACAGTTGGAGGGCGGCAATAAAGAAAGAGGGATAGGGAAGAGGATAGGGATGGATAGAAGAATGGGCGTTCTGACTCTTGAGAGGGATAGTTGATGGAGATCTTGTAGTGGGCTCAGAGATGTTGATATATCATTTATCTCGATCCGGGGGCGGTCCTAGGATGTGACAACGTTCGTCTCTGAAGGTCTCTCCTCCTCCTCCTCCTCTTCATCCTCCTCCTCTGCTGCCTCCTACTCCTCCTCCTCCTCCTCCTCCTCTTCCTCCGCTGCATCCCAACTCCTATTCCTCGTCCTCTGCCTCCTACTCCACCTCCTCTTCCTACTCCTCCGCTGCATCCTACTCCCACTCCGCTGCCTCCCACCTCCTCCTCCTCCTCCTCCTCCTCCTCCTCCTCCTTCGCCTCCTGCTCCACCTCCTCCTCCACCTCCTCCTCCTCCTCGTCCTCCTCCTCCTCCTCCGCTGAATCCTTCTCCTCCTCCTCCTGGTTGGTTGAAGCATCCTCCATCCTCCCTTGTTATTGTTATGGCATCACAAAGCTTTCGCTTATGGAAACGCCTCCATGCGAGCCTTGTATTCTGGAAGTAAAATAAATAGCATTAGTGTTTTTAAGTTGTTAAATTTCCCGGCTGTTCAGTTTCTATATTTTGTGTGTGGAGGACGATGATATTGGAGACCAAATATCAATAACAAGTTTAGGTCTGAAGGCCCATGAGAAAAGAAAATAAAGAAGGGAGATGAAAGGCATCCCTGAAAACAAAAGAAGGAAAAGAGTTCCCCAGCCTTGAAGTCATATTTAACCCAAGGAGTTTTGATCCGAGAAGGAAGGTGTCTTGGTTTGTTGATTGGAGCACTGACCGAAAGATTACCTACGAAAAAGGATGGAAGAAGTTCTTCGTGGAATCAAAAATAAAGCTCTACATTAGCACTGCTTACTTAGAAGACCCTAAATAAATATAGTTTAATGTTTTATATTATGATGAAGTATAATACCAAACAGTATTATAATCTTCTTAACGCTGATGGGTAAAGTTAATTAAAACAAGTAAAAAATGCGCCGAAGTTTCTTCGTGCAGTCGGGTTTTCTGTACAGCGTATAATGCTGTAAGAAACTCTCAGCCACTGCCCATGAAACTCTCAGCTGACTGTGGTGGCCTGTGTTGTTGCGTTACCAGACGCACAATCATGCCTAACTTTAACCTTAAATAAATTAAAAACTACTGAGGCTAGAGGGCTGCAATTTGGTATGTTTGATGATTGGAAGGTGGATGATCAACATACCAATTTGCAGCCCTCTAGCCTCAGTAATTTTTAAGATCTGATGGCGAACAGAAAAAGTGCAGACGGACAGACGAAGCCATCTCAACAGTTTTCTTTTACATAAATCTAAAAAAAAATATGACGGTTTTAATTGTAACGTGCTGAAAATAATACAGTGGGAAGCAGTTCCTATATATCTGAAATATTGATAGTTTTCATTAGGGTAGATTTCACAGTCATCAAACATAATCTGAAGAACTTTTGTTCATTTAATATTTAATTATGGAGATGGACACCTGATGGATTCAGGGGAGTAGAGAACACTAATATCTCCTTAAACGTAGCTTTTCATGCCTTGATTAATCAGAATCTTCTTTTTACATCATCCATCCTTTGATTTATTAGAAGTAATTTCCCTTAACCCTTGAACTTATTTGTACAATATTATCATCTAAAAAATTATATAAAAAGGTGCAGGATTTGAGAAGGCGTCAATTGATAGGATGTAAATAGCAAGAGAAAAACAACAGCTGCATATTCCCCGTGGGGGGTTAGTGCCGTCAGCGCACCTCATGCAGTGCACTGTAGGCATTACTTAAGGCTCTTTGCAGCGTCCCTTAGGCCCCTAGCTGCAACCCCTTTCGTTCCTTTTACTGTACCGCCACTCATATTCTCTTTCTTCCATCCTACTTTCTACCCTCTTCTAACAGTCGATTCACAGTGCAACCGCGAGGTTTTCCTCCTGTCACACCTTTGAAACCTTTCTACTCGCAATTTCCATTTCAGCGTTGAATGACCTCATAGGTCCCAGCGCTTGGCCTTTGGCCTAAATTCTATATTTCATTCCATTCTACACCTGCATATTTGCCACCCCGTTTTGAGAATCGTTAAGATGCATTCCAAGGTCACGTATTTGTTTACTTCTTGCAATTTGCCTTGAAGATGAAACCATCCGGAAGGATTCCTTAACCTTAGTACTGAGTAATAAAAAAAAAATTCAGTCAGGTTTATTTTACTAATGCGTGGATAATTCGTTTAATTTTTCATGTTTTGATTAAAGACGGACACTTTGCTATCCGTGTAGACACCCCGGGATTATGTATGTAATCAACGGATAGATTTGCTAAAAGCAAATGGGTGTTACAGACTAATACACACGCAAACAAAGCCACTCCAACATCTTCTAAAAAACATAACAGACACCTCACACGTCTCGAACTGTCGACCTAACCGCTCAATCTCCTCGCTGCTGGGAGAAAGGGAGCTGGTGATTTGGTTACGATACATGTACATACGCTACCGGGGTCTAAGCGATGTCAGGCAGGGCAGCCGATCGAGACTACGGTCTACCCCAAAGCCAAATCAAAGTCCTTCAAAAGAAGGCATCGTGCTTACCCCATACAAAAAATGGGAAAATGCACGTTAAAAAAAAAAAGAAGAAGAAGAAGATTAAAGATCAGGACCACAATTCAGACCCCGTCGCGATTATGAAGATTTTACATCATGAAGTACATTATTATTGCTTATTTACATATTGTCAAGTGCACGACACCCTGGGACTTATTAACAGTATACTGTCACTTATATCCATGGTCTTCAGTTTTTAGTTTTCTCTAAAAGAAAACCATTGTGACGGCTTTGTCTGTTCGTCCGCACTTTTACTATCCGCCCTCAGATTTTAAAAACTACTGAGGCTGGAGGGCTGCAAATTGGTATGATGATCATCCACCCTCCAGTCATCAAACATACCAAATTACAGCCCTCTAGCCTTAGTAGTTTTTTATTTTAGTTAAGGTTAAATTTAGCCATAATCATACTTCTGGCACCGCTATAGGTACCAATAACGCAGGCCACCACCGGACCACGGCTAAGTTTCATGGGCCACAGCTAAGAGTTTCATGGGCCATGGCCGAAAGTTTCATACAGTATTATACGCTGTACAAAAACTCGATTGGAAACAGCTTCGGCGTATTTTTCCAGTTGTTTGGATGTTGGTCATGATCACATAAAAATAAGGTCACAGGTCTTTGAGATAATGGTCAGAGTCGTCATTTAACTCTAGAACACGTCGCAATTCTATGGCCTACTTTGACCTCATTTTGTATTGAACAAGTCACGTTTCGGTATTTCATTTCTTTCTTCTTTTGTTAGAGTAGAAAGATGACGTCATTAATCCCTACCACGACTCTTGCACACAATTATATCGATCATCTTACACTTGGCAACCTCAATGGTGCACTTAAGAAAGCGAGAGACTGACGAAGCTTTTGTGCAAAGAGTGAGTTACCGCGTGTTTAGGGACGTCATGGTGCATCTGGCAACCCGTTCGTTAAAACGGCTCTTGAAAGCTCCTAGTGTTGTAATTAACAGATAAAACAACGTTTGGATTGTTATCTCTTACTTAAATATACGACGAGGGCGGGATTTTATATCTCTTGGGGATTACAAGATCTCCGTATCAAAGAACAAGGCGGGAATATATGAGGTTGCCTACTGTCTTGCAAGAGCGGCAGAAATTTATAAGAGAATATGAGTTTAAGAAGCTCAGAATTCCACAGTGACAGAAGTCTCATGGCCAGAAAACTCACACATGTGAGGGATAACGTAAATGTTTTTATCTTAAGCTGCTAAGAATTATTTTCTTTCTATTTTGCTCCTCTTTTTTTTTTTTTTTTTTTTTTTGCTATCTTTTGCTTACTGTTTATTTTGGACTTAATAGGTAATAAATCTTACTACCAAGCACCCAAAAAGGAACAGGGCGCAATATATGTGAAGCCACTGAATGCAGTAGCCATCTTTCTTACTGCTCTCCGTAGGGGGATAGTGCCGTCAGTGCACCTCATGCGGTACACTGTAGGCATTACTTAAGATTCTTTGCAGCGTGCCATCGCCCCCTAGCTGCAACCCCTTTCGTTCCTTTTACCGTACCTCCTTTCATATTCTCTTTCTTCCATCTTACTTTCCACCCTCTCCTAACAATTGATTCGTAGTGCGACTGCGAGGTTTTCCACCTTTTAAATCTTTTACTGTCAGTTTCCGTTTCGGCGCTGAATGATCTCATTGGTCCCAGTGCTTGACTTTTGGCCTAAATACTATACAGTTCAATTCTAATTACTACAATGGATGCGTGACATCTAGGGGCGTCTAGTTAATCAGTCAGGACGTTGTTTTGTATGTCCTCGCGAGATTTCTTCGTAACCAGTCGGACTTGAAGGTGTTCGTGATATATTTTTTGAACACTGGCAAATTTATTTTGGTCAGTTTTTCAACCAATATGTTACTTGACATTTTCCAATATATATCTTCGTTAGCTGTTTAAGAATGCAAGCCTTTTCATCAGATGTTCAACACTAATTTTTCTAGAATGATAGAAAAAATGGAAGATAGCGAAGATTGCTTAGAGTGCATTTCTGTAACAGCAAAGGACCAGAATCTGAAGGGTTCCATCAAGCATTGGTTTTTTTTATTACTTCATAGGTTTTTCTCGTATTATCATTACAAATATTTATCAAAAACGTGTGAGCTTTTGTACGGATCAGTCTGACTGGCCATTAACTTCCTGGGGAACCTCTTCAAACAATGCCCGTAAATATATATCCCTTTACCACAAGGAAATAAAAAACTGGATGTAGGCCCTGACCGCCTTTGGCTTTATTTCTAAGTATAGTCCTCTGAAAATGGCTTAGAAATAAAGCCGAAACCGGTCAGGATTATCGCCAAGTCCTTTGTTTCCTATGGTAAAGTGTGACAAACAAATCACGCGTCAGAGGATTTTTATCATCTACGTATATATATGTGCATATATATATATATATATATATATATATATGTATATATATATATATATATATATATATATATATATATATATATATATATACTGCATATATATATATAGAGAGAGAGAGAGAGAAAAAGAGAGAGAGAGCCATGAATATCTGGATCAATCTTAATGGAAAATATACTTTGTCCAATGGTACGCAAATGATACAACTACTACACTGTTCTCCTTATTTATCAGACAAATTAATATCATTAGCCCAGAGGCTTTAATGGTATTGCATTAAGGGAGGTCTAACTAGGACTCTAATATGGCATACATCATACCACAGTGGCAGAGAGCATGCGCAGAATGCACATTCATTAGATTTGTGGACTCGACATTCTTTTATTTGAGTACATCAGGTTGTTAAAGTTTCTAGTTTAGTTTAATACTAATATTAATTATTTGGTTTTCGTACCAATGAGGCTTAGATTCTATGAACTTTTCCTTTTAGTAACTTTAGCTGGTCCGCTGGTATAGTGGTTAGTGTCGTGACATGCCACTCAGATATCGCGGGTTTGCGTCTCCCACAGGGCGATGAAAACTCACTGGCTCTGTACAATGATCAGTTATTGCTGCAGTGTGGGGTCTGCGGTGGGAGGTTGGAACCAACACTCTTTGGAAGCTTGAATTTCAAGTAAGTGGCCCCTGTGTGCTCGTTCCACGCGAATAGGTTTCATCTACTGAGATAATTAATAATAATAATTTGTTTCTGCGAGTGTTTGCAATTAGTCATAACGATAATAACCCTCATTCATTACAATCTACCCAGCTCCTCGTTGGACGAGTCGGTAGAGTTCTCGGCTAGCACTCTGCTAGGCGCGAGTTCGAGTCTCCGGCCGGCCAATGAAGAATTAGGATTTTATTTCTGATGATAGAAATTCATTTCTCGGTATAATGTGGTTCGGATTCCACAATAAATTGTAGGTCCTGTTGCTAGGTAACCAATTGGTTCTTAGCCATGTAAAATAAGTCTAATCCTTCGAGCTATCCCTAGGAGAGCTGTGAATCAGCTCAGTGGTCTGGTTAAACTAATATATACCGTACTTAACCTTTTGCGTCTCCCTCAGGGCGATGGAAACTCACTGACTCTGTACAATGATCAGTTATTGCTGCAGTGTGGGGTCTGCGGTGGGAGGTTAAAACCAACATTTCAAGTCAGTGGGCCATGTGCGCTTGTTCCACGTGAATAGGTTTCATCAACTGAAATAATTAATAATAATAATTTGTTACTGCGAGTGTTTGCAATTCGTCATAACGATAATAATCATCTTTCATTACAATCTACTCGAATCCGTTTTTCCCATTCTAAAAAGACTGTAAACTTGCTTAACCAAACTTTAAGTATAATCGCCAAAATATCCACAATAGTAGAAAATCGTCCGTTTACTAAATCCCAAATCTTGCTCCTAAAACGCCTTCGCTTCCCTTACACCACTGCAGTCTGCCGTCCCGTCTTCACTTATTAATTGTATTTTCATTGGTGCATGTATGCGACCGTCAAAGCTCCCCTTCGAAACTACTCAAAACACTCCACTTGATTAGGCAAATTTGTTGTCGACGCTAAGGGCAATATATGTACATTCGGGTTTGTCATTCTGCTTGCAAATTTATCTTATTCATTTGGCTGGTTTTTTTCTGTTCGTTTGATTTGTTCGCGCGCTTCTGTATTTTGTCTGTTGTTTAGCATTTATGATTTTCGTTTTGTTGTTTTATATATATATATATATATATATATATATATATATAATATATATTTTAATATATATATATATATATATATATATATATATATATATATATATATATATTTTTAATATATATATATATATATATATATATATATATATATATATATATATATATATATATATATTTATATATATATATATATATATAATATATATATTTTAATATATATATATATATATATATATATATATATATATATATATATATTTATATATAATATATATATATATATATATATATATATATATACATACATACATACACACATATATAGCAAAGAGCATCGGAAGGAAACACCTCACGGCATTCCATCTCTTTATTTGCAACGTTTCGAGACCTAGCTTCATTATCAAGCTAAATGATATATACATCCAGTAATAACAGATGTGGCTAATATTAACTTGCAAAATAATAGTTAAAAGATTAAAATAAAACTGGAAAAGAATGCCCAGTACCATTCAAGGAAAAGGAGGGAAGACGATAACATCCACAAGATAAGAAGGTCAAAAGTCTAGTGCCGTCCAGCCTCCAGCCTCCACACCAGGAAAGGGAGTGCTGAGCAGCCCCCCAGTGTTTCAACTTGTATAAAGTATATGTTATTAGTAGTCGAGTCAGTTGTACATTATTATTGGGTGTTTATATCTTGCATCTTGATAATGAGGCTAGGCCTCGAAACGCTGCAAACAAAGAGATGAAATGCCGTGAGACGTCTCCTGATGCCCTTGGCTGTGTATTCTGTCAGTGTCAGAGTTCTGGACGTTATTTATATATTTATATATATATATATATATATATATATATATATATATATATATATATATATATATATATATATATATATCGTGGTCAATTGAGTATGATACCCTACTAGCTAGAGGATAAGGGTTCGCTGCCCAGTCGAGGCAGAGCACTTCTCTGGCACTTTCCTTTAAATATCAACTTGCATATGACGACCTGCGTATTGAATGGGTTAACTGGAAATTGGTTAACTCTTGTGGTTCACAGCCAGGTAGGAAAGGGTGTGTGGGCAGCAACCTCACCAAAAACCACATACTGAAAAAAGAAAGGATAGGACTTTCTGAAACCGCTGTCTGTAAGGGGAACGAGGGTTGTAGGCGCAGAGTTCGTCCTCGATTCAGCAGTTAAAGTATGAATACAATAACGATCACTGTGTTGTTTTGTCTCCCGGGCCACCCCCGGTTTGGGGAAATGGAGCAGTGTTTAAAAATATTAGTTTCTTATTTGTAATGAAGTTGAAGTATAAAATATACTCGTATACGTGGCGTAAAGCTGTTGTCACCATTATTTACTGAATGATTAAGCAAAACAAATGACGTCCGTTTAGACACCGTTTAAAAACCATTTTGTTCTGTAGGGGGTTAGTGCCGTCAGAGCACTTCACGCAGTGACTGTAGGCATTAATTAAGGTTCTTTGCAGGGTCTCGTCGGCCCCTAGCTGCAACCCCTTTCGTTCTTTTTACACTACCTCCATTCATATTCTCCTTCCATCTTTCTTTCCACCCTCTCCTAACAAATTTTGCATAGTGCAACTGCGAGGTTTTCCTCCTGTTACGCATGTAAAACCTGTACTCTCGATTTCCCTTTCAGCACTGAATGACCTCTTAGGTCGCAGCGCTTGGCCTTTGGCCTCAATTTTATATTCAAATTCAAATCCCTAACCCTGCCTTTATGTAGACCACTTAGGACTTCCGACACACCTTTGTTTTATTTTTTGTGCAATAACTCCTGCGCCTGAATACATGAAGTGGTGCTACTTTGGCTTGTTATCCACGTGTCACCTACTGCGAGGTGCTAGTACTAAACACCGTATGGTAAATGTAAAGTAGACGGCTGCACGAAGATATCGTTTATTAATATAATTTGTCGACCACACAAAATAGAAATGGGTGTATGTAATACTTTGATCCCCAAGGGGCTAGTACTAAACACGGCGTCCCAAGGAGCTTCCGCCATGTTTAGTACAAGCACCTCGGAGTAGGTGACGCTTAGATAACACGCCAAAGTAGCACCCATGAAATTTTTGTGGAAAGGCTTATCATTCCATAAACTTGTAGTTTATTCATTTCTAGCGCATGCCCTCAGAGGAAACGTGGGCATAATGCGATTCACGTTTCACCGTCACAATAACATGAGAATCGGCTGACCGTGCAATTTCAAATTTTGTGCATAGAGCTACCATTTCAAAGGCCCGTGGGGTCATTGACTTTCAGGTAGTGATGTATTAAGTACCTGAATATCAAGATCTTCATACCTACAGGCTAGTGTGTCACTCATAGGCCCAACATCTCAAAGATATTAAAATCTTCATGTTTTTGGACCGAAAGCGGCCTCTTCTGGAATTTGAAATCAGCATTCGACTGTAGGTCCTCTAACATTTCAGAACCCAAAATGCAAACCCAAGTACTCGGGCCTCAAAAGCATTTCATTGGGGATTTGCCATAATCAAAACCCAGGTTCTTTTGTTTATGGCCATAAATGTTGCTACATCAGATCAACATTGCACAGAATCGTTGCGACATCAGTGTATAGAACTAATGATGTCAGTAATAAACTATCCCTGTTCAGTACCTTCCGAATCACATTACTTAAGTATACCTTAGTATTACCAGACCACTGAGCTTCCAAAGAACTGTGGTGTTCGTTAGAAAGCAGTAACAGAAGGTAATGGGAAATACAGAAAGAAAGAAGTGATGATTGAACAGATTAACATACAGATAAAAATGCACGCAAGTAAATTATGAAAATACACTGAAAATTGTGATACGGCAGTGATGCATTGCAACTTCGCTTGAAAATTTTTGAAGCTCCAGATGCAGTTTCCTAGCGTATATATTGGAATAATCGGCTGTGTAATCATCTCTGATTGCTGTTCCGTTGCATATGAAATTCTGGGTTGACCAATCAAGGTTCATTTCTTGTTTCCCTAATGTCTGTTTGGCATGTGTGAGATTTAATGATATATGTATATATACTGTATGTATGTATATATATATATATATATATATATATATATATATATATATATATATATGTGTGTGTGTGTGTGTGTGTGTGTGTGTGTGTATACATATGATGTCTATTTGTTCCCTAGAAATAATTTTTTCTCTTTTTAGTTTTCCGTAAAAGAAAACTATTGTGATGGCTTTGTCTGTCCGTCCGCACTTTTTCTGTCCGCCTCAGATCTTAAAACTTCATTGAGGCTGAGGGCTGCAAATTGGCATGTTGATCATCCACCTCAATCATCAGACATACCAAATTGCAGCCCTCTAGCCTCAGTAGTTTTTTTTTATTTTATTTAAGGTTAAAGTTAGCCATAATCGTGCGTCTAGCACCGCTATTGGTGCACCGAAGAAACTTGGGCGCATTTTTTACTTGTTTCTGCGTATGACTGATTTGTACATTTCAGCGAACTTGAAACTGTGATATATTTCAGGCAGAAGAATTATTACCGGAAACAATCTGTACATTTTATGGCGGATCTGACGCGAACTGAAAAATTGTTGTGATTTTTGTAGGAAGGGCAGAGCGAACCGAATTATTGACATGTTTACAAGATACTAAACAAATAAAGAACGTTAGCGAATAATAACAAAAATGTTTACACTTTCTCGCCAGCTCTCCCACACATCGATAAATGAATGGGGGTGTTTTCGGAGTGGTCGCCGAAAGTCTGATTTCTTAATTTTTTTTAAATTATTACCATTGAGTTTTTTTATTGTAGTTAAATGGATAGGAAGTGGTTCAATAATATGGTTGTATATCGTTGCATCTCGTAATTATCGTTTGTTTTTAAATAATCAAAAATAGTCGTCATGTTTTTCCAAAACTGAGGCACATCGGCGATCAGGCTCGTGGACCGCAGCGCGCATGGGATAAGCCGATGACACGTTTTGGCGGGAAGATCAGCAGACGACACATTTTGGCGCGAAGGTCGTGACATCCTGGACCCGGCGGAGATTAAACTATATGAAGAATGTCAAACCCTCTCTGTTCCTTGTGTGAAAAGGGTCGACGTAGGGCTGGGCCGAGACGAGGAGAGAAGCGGGGGAGAGATTTTGAATCCTGTCGAGGGGGAGGGAGTGAGAGAGGGAGAGGATTTGTAGCCATTCCATGGAAGTGACGATGGGTCGTCTTCGAGTTTTTCTCTTTGTTGTGGGTTAGATGGTCTTTTAAATGCCACCCAATAGCCGCCCCTTGACAAACAACATTTTTATATTGTATTGACGCAGCTGTTGAAACCTTATCTGCCGTGTGTTTTCTTTCAGAGCGAGGAAGATGGACAGAAACAGGGTGAGACTATGCGTTGATGGCCGTCGACTTTGATTCTTTATGTCGGCTTCGATGACCTTTGGTTTTGCAATAGTTACGGTTTTCGGTGCATTGTGTTAACAGATCGTTGCCCCAGTTACAACGAATATCCAACGATTATTATTAATTATATATATTACTCAGAAGATGAACCCTATTCATATGCAACAAGCCCACAGAGGCCATTTGATTAGAAATTCAAGCTTCCAAAGAATATGGTGTTCATTCGAAAGAAGTAACAGAGTGTAACGGGAAATACAAAAAAAAAAGAAGAGACCAGTTATTAGAAAAACAGATAAATTAACAAATTAATAAATAAATAAAACATGTAAGTAAATCATTACAATACAAGGACAATTGTATTAGGGTAGCAATGCATTAAAACTTCGCTTATGAGAAAGTCTCTTGATTTTCTCACAATCATACTGGATATTCGGTGATTACGAATACGTCTCTGGAGAGGGTATACTCTTGCATACATTTTAATACATTTTTAGCATTTTAATACATTTTACATTTTAATACCTTTTTTGTGTTATTAATATATAATTTATTTGTTTTTGTTTTTTTAATAAGCGGAATCTCTTCTATCTGTATTTCTCTTTGCCTCATCTTACTTCTTCCTAATGAACATCATAATATTCTTTGGAGGCTTGAATTTCAAGTCAATGGCCTCTGTGGTGGGCTTGTTCCATATGAACAGGGTTCATCTTCTGAATAATAATAATAATAATAATAGTAGCAGTAGTAGTAATAATAATAATAATAATAATAATAATAATAATAATAATAATAATAATAATAATATACAGCCATCCTGTCTGCATTCTACTAAGCCATTCTCACGTCTCCTCCTCATATGAACAGGGTTTATCTTCTGAATAATAATAATAATAATAATAATACAGCCTTCCTTTCTGCATTGTACTGAGCCGTTCTCACATCTCCTCTAATCACACGAGGACAGCGTACAGTCCTCCCTCCGAGTGTGAGCTGCTGCGGTGAAAGACGACCTTCAGGATGAGTAATTGGCGTTGCTTTGTAAATAAGCTGTTGTGTATGTGTGTCCTGTGTAGGTGTAGCGTGTGTGTGTGTGTGTATGTCTGTCTGTCTGTCTGTCTGTGAGTTGACCCCTGCATCCATCGGCGTGTATAGCTGGGGAAGTCGTTTTCGGTTGGAACTTTATTTGGTTTCCTGACATGAGTTTGTTGACAGTTCTCTGCGTTGGCTTTTGAGAGAGAGAGAGAGAGAGAGGGAGAGAGAGAGAGAGAGAGAGAGAGAGAGAGAGAGAGAGAGAGAGATCGTATGTGGATATGTGTGCTGTCTTTTTTCCTCATTGTAGCTGTTTGGGAAATGTGTGTGTGTGCACTGCAATCTTTGCTCGTGTGCTGTGTAGATACTTTTTCAAATATTTATATATACATACACATGATATGCATACCGAAGTTAAAAATCTTGTACCCTTTGCATATACGTATATTCGTGTATTAGCTCTGAATAATAATAATAATAATAATAACAACAACAACAACATACTTTATTCATAATAAAAGCATTCAAGACAGATTTAGGGTTTTAACCAAAACAATAAAGAGACAATGCTATAGATTCACTCTCAAAGTTGTGCTTAGGAATAATAATAATAATAATAATAATAATAATAATAATAATAATAATAATAATAATAATAATAATAATAATTTCATTATTATTTTTATTTCTGTCACGAGTTCGCCCTTTAGTTATTTTTCCAAAACAAGATTTTTCTTTTACTGAAAATGGGAGTTGAACAGTATCTCAAAAACTCCCAACTGTATTTTCAACTTCGGTCACGTTCCACAAAACAAGGAAACCATGGTGTGTTACATATCTCTGTGAACTATTATGACTATTATTATTTTTGATAAACCTCGATGTTCTTATTGGAGATAACTATTTAAAAAAAATTTCTGTAAATTAGTTATACTTCTAGGCAATACAATAAATGAAGACTACCAATAATTCCTTCACGCATTCACTCGTATCATAACCCCCCCCCCTCTCTCTCTCTCTCTCTCTCTCTCTCTCTCTCTCTCTCTCTCTCTCTCTCTCTCTCTCTCTCTCATATGAGCTAGTATTAGTCTCCAACAACAAACTCGCATTCGAGTCTCTAATAGCAACAACTGCTTAGAGAAGGATAATGATTTTTCAATCGACTTCACTTCAGTGGCTGTGCAGTGTGACCTTTACAATTTGAATCATATTAGTCATTTTTATTTAGTGTTTAATATACATATTTTTCTTGGGAAATTTTGCTGGCTAGTTAGTGGCCTTTATGGCTTGTTTAATGTGAATGTGGGTTCTGTGTGAATAATAATAATAATAATAATAATAATAATAATAATAATAATAATAATAATAATAATAATAATTATAATAATAATAATTTATGATGATGAGTTGACATTCATGTCGAACAAGCAATAAGAATATTAATGGTAATGGTTTTTAAGTAAATGGCTTTGTTGAATGTAGTGAGTTAACACGTTTAAAGACAACTTTGTTAATTTTCCTTTTTTTTCATTAACATAATTATCAATGTAATCAGGTCCAAAGGTAATAGACCAGATTCATGTGTCCACAACTTTTCATCTGATTCGAATGTATTTGCTAAACATTTACAAAGCCTTCATTAAGGTATTTTAGCACATAGCCCTTTTATTTAAGCCCACTTCTTTAGTGTGTTTCATGATGTATTTATCCCGTAGGGGGATAGTGCCGTCAGTGCACCTCATGCGGCACACTGTAGGCATTGCTTAAGGTTATTTGCAAGTGTTCCTTCAGCCCCTTGCTCTGAAAAAAACTAAAACGTAAACTCATGAAAGAAATAAATATAATACAGAAATAATTATTATTATTATTATTATTATTATTATTATTATTATTATTATTATTATTATTATTATTATTATTTCTATGCACAACTTTGAGAGAAAATATATAGCATTTTCTCTTTATTGTTTTGTCTAAAATCCTAAATCTGTCTTGAATGCTTTTATTATGAATAGAGTATTGTTGTTGTTATTATTATTATTATTATTATTATTATTATTATTATTATTATTATTATTATTATTATTATTATTTCATTCCTTTAACTGTAACTCCGTTCGTATTCGCTTTCTTCCATCCTACTTTCCACCGTCTCCTAACAGTTGTTTTATAGTGCAACTGCGAGGTTCTCCTCGTGTTTCACCTTTCAAACCTTCTTTACTCTGAACTTCCCTTTCACCGTAGAATGACGTCATAGGTGCCAGCGCTTGGGCCTTGGCCTAAATTCTATAGTCCATTCCATTCCATTCCATTCCATGACGCATTTGTATATTAGCTTCATGCCCCTTATTGACTCTTTGGGTTTACTAGATGTGGCAGTGGGTCACAATGTGACCGGGGAGGCCAAGCCAAGCGGAGAGAGTGAGTGAGTTTTATTTTCGGTTTGAAGAGTAGGAGGACCGGATGTGGGTTGGTTTTTCTCTGCCCTTCAAGTTTTTCCCATAGTTCTCTCTCTCTCTCTCTCTCTCTCTCTCTCTCTCTCTCTCTCTCTCTCTCACGAACAAAACAAACAAATATATATACATAAAGGTTTCCCCAGAAACCGTCGGCCATAACACACAAACACACATCCTTCAGCCGAAGGAGGCGTCTGGGTGAGTTGATGGTTTGTTGGTGATTTGTTGGTGATTCGCGACGACTTTGTAGATGATTGGGTTGACGGAGAGGCGGTGAAAGAATTATGAAGGGGGGAAAAAAGAAGATGGGGGATCTTTTTTGGCACTCGATGAAGAGGGTTAGAACCTTCTGTTTAAAACGAGAAAATAAATGGGTTTCTTGTGTTTGAAAGAGGGGACAGAACAAATAATCTGTCATTGAGATTTTAGAAGTCGTTTGAATAAATGCGGATTTCACCAGCTTTGTATTGATCTTTTCTTCTTGAAAATATATTTTTTTTATATAAAGACATTTACAGTACATTTAGATATCAGTTAATTTTTCTGTATTATTATTATTATTATTATTATTATTGTTCAGAAGATGAAATCTATTCATTTGGAACAAGCCCACCACAGGGGCCAATGTCTTGAAATTCAAGCTTCCAACGAATATGGATTTCATTAGGAAGAAGTAAGAGGAAGTAAAGGGAAATACAAAGGAAGAGATCCCACTTATTAAAAAAGAAAAAATAAACTAATAAATAGATAAAAATGTATTAAAATGTAAGGAGAATATTATGAGGGTAGTAGCGCATTGCGTTTTCGTTTGAACTTCTGAAGTTCCAATTACACAACATCCTCTGGGAGGCTGTCGTCTGTAAAATGGGCGGTTTCGACTACCGGTATAATGATACTACCCAGGGACCACTATCGTGAACTGTTATGAAGTAATGAGTGTACGGAAGCCAAGATATCGAGAATGTTGAATACTATCCTGATGGACTTTGACAGATATTTAATTTCGCCCTTGACTTTATGAAGGCTTACGTTCCTACAGGACATTGGTGGAGATCTAAATTCGCGTTGGTCTTTGATGGATCTGAAATGCTGGATGGTATTTGATGGAAATGTAATTTCTATCTTGGAGATTTTTTTTATTTGTTTGGCATCATGATGGAGCTTTTTTTAAATTTTTCAGTCTATAGTGTGTGGGGGGATTTACATGTTCTTTGGACTTCGATAGAGATTTATTTTTTTATTTTTTTACTTTGGAACTGATCTAGCTTCATATTGAACATTAATGGAGTTTTATTTTCGCGCTGGACTTTGCTGGTAATTGAATTTCACACTCAACATTGATGAAGATTGAATTTCTATCATATTGATCGAAATTCGATTTTGCACGCCACTTTTAAGATTTTAATACGTCCTTCGCTTTGGAGACATTTAATTTCACGTCAGAATTTGGTGGAGATTCAATTTGCAATTGACTTTCATGGAGAAATATATTTCCACTGGAATTCGGTGGACATTTAATTTCTTTCTGAACTTTGATGGATATATAATTTTTCCCTGGATTTCGACCAGGGCTCCGATCTAGATTAAATTTAGCTTTGGTTTGTTTTAGTTGGAGATTTCAATTTTCTTCACACTTTGGTGGAGACTTTATTTCCCCCACTCGATTTTTGTCGGTAAATAGAATTATATTGTGGACCTTTAGGGAGATCTAATTTCGCCCTGGATTTTTTATTTTATTTTATTTTTTTTGTGATGTCTGAATACTTCCTGCTGGTGATTTATTTTGCACTGTTTTCATAAAGATTTAAATCCATGCAGGTTTGTGATGGAGGTTAATTTTTCACGGAACCTGTATGGAGTTGGTTTTGTCATGAACTGAAATTTATATTAGTTTCGCCTTGGACTTTGGTGAGGATTTAATTTCGCGTTGACGCGGCGGACGGTAAAATTAAATACAGAAGTAATGTAATGTAGCGTCAGTTCTCATTGGTATCAGTACATAAATTCCCCATGGAAGAAACTTGATATATTTTTGCCTTTGTCGACAAAATGTTCCCTAACCAATTTGACCTAAACGGGTATTTTTTTAATGGAGATGATGAACGGTTACAAGAAGGTATAAGCGTAATTAAAGAGAAAATTACATGCTAAACTTAATTAGAGAGGAAATTAGATACTTTGTAGAAGATTAGTTTTTAATCTAGATATGATGCAGAATTATCTTATTCGAAAATCCATTAAAAGAAGGATCAGGTTATCAACATGCATTGTTGTAGTTGTATAACACTTTCATGTTGGAAATACTTTTAGCTGGATTCACGTTTATGAATTCCTATTGTAATTTTACCAAGGATTCATTAAAAATTTTTATATGGGTGGGAAACCGACGTAGGCTAAGCATCCAAACTGAAACAAGAACTTTATTCCACAAAAGCTTCGTTTTGCCATCATATTGTATGGGATACTTAGTACTTTCAGGATGCCATGTAGATAATTTTGATATTTAGATATTGCTTCCCTTACAAGCAGCATTGATTATAGATCATTACTAGTGTAAACTGCTAAAAGGAACAGTGGTTTTTTTTTTATTCTCCATTTGTAATTTTGAATTATGTCAAATGCCATATATGTGTATATATATATATATATATATATATATATATATATATATATATATCTTTGTAGTCTTGTTAGTGTTTCCGACTGAAGAGACATGTTCCCTAATGAATTATGTCAGATGCTGCTTTCATGTGGTCCGTCAGGAATGTATAATACAGCACATGAACCCTCGAGTGAACCTTCGGAACAGTAAGCATTATAGAAATAGCAATTTCCCTAAACGCTGCTCAGTCGGGTCGCCTGAAAACTCCTCTGGACCTCACAGCTTCCAGACCCCATCAAAGACCCCTTTTTCGAAACCAGGCGGCGGCTCTTTAACTCATTAACAAGATCAATAACGCCAATCACAAGTCTCGGCCTTTTACCAGCTCGCTCGGTTTTCACATGGTCACCATCCGGGTTACTTTTTTCCGGGCCGGTCGTCGGTGGAGTGCCCAATTGACCTTTCGCGGGACGCGCTTGCCTACGCGCTCGTGCGCTCGCGCGCTCACGCAGGCACTCTCTCGAGGGTGATTAGGAGAATGGTGTGTTTATCGAATTCATCAAGGATCTGTTGGTTTGGGGGTTTAAGGCTTCTTCTTCTTCTTCTTCTTCTCCTCCTCCTTCGCTTAATAAGGAATGAGAACTGACCGACCTTCCTGTGATGTGATTCCCGGAAGGCGGTGTACTAATTCCCTTTTCTCTCTCTCTCTCTCTCTCTCTCTCTCTCTCTCTCTCTCTCTCTCTCTCTATTTTATCTACCTCTATCTATCTATCTATTCGAACTTGGCATAATTTTAGTCTCTCTCTCTCTCTCTCTCTCTCTCTCTCTTTTATCTACCTCTATCTATCTATTCGGACTTGGCATAACTTTAGTTTTTCTTACTACGTCGTCGTTTGAAACTGTTCTTATTTTAACAGTTCTATTTCATAAGTGAATTATTTTGTTTTGAGATTTAAAATTTTAATTCATGCAAGAGTAACTATGTATCTCTGCTCCAGAGAACTGTTATTCATTCATTCAAAGACTATTTATTTCACTCAAACTGAATCAAGTGCAACTGATCACCTCTAAAGTATTCTTAACAAAGTTGCTTCAAAAGCCCGTTTATAGTTTTTTCACAGGTTGTGATCGGTCCTCATCATATAATAATAATAATAATAATAATAATAATAATAATAATAATAATAATAATAATAATAACAAAAATCCGTGAGGATCTGATCTTGTTTGTCCTCCCCCGGGTGACAGTAGGGAAGACATGACACAGCCACACTCCCCCTGCAGACAGGTTTGTCCGGCCCGGGTGGGTGCGGGTTAGGTAGGGGATCAGGAGGGTAGGGGAGATATGACACATCCACCTCCTCCTGCAAACCTGTTTTTCCGCCCCGGGTGGGGGCGGGATAGGTAGGGGATCAGGAGGGTAGGGGAGACATGTTGGGAAGCGCCGGGTTCCTGCGCAGCGTAGCGCGCTCCATCAAGCTCGTAATAATAATAATAACAATAATGGGTAATGCAATTGTCTCCCTTTATTTGCCGATTACTGTTGCCATATCGTCTCCTTCAGCGCCGATAAACGGTCTTTAGTAGAGTAGTCAACTTTGTCTCCGTAAACTTTGTGAACTTGAGTTTTTTCTAATTATCCTATTTTCGCTTCTTTTCCTTTTAATTATTCCTGAATTGTTCTCTCGTTTTTGTTTTATATATGTATTTTTTATTTGGTGTTCCATTACACGAGGAGGCTTAATTATCTTTTTCTATTTTTCTCTAGAGCACTTTGATCAATGTTCATCGTATATATTATGATTTTCATATATGCATCGCATGCCTTTTTTATTATTTTCACTGTATATGTGCTAGTTTTATTCATGACTGCAAATATTCCTGAATAAAAAAAGAGAAAAAAAAACAAAAGAATAAATATGTTTTACCTTGCACATTTATTTACAGGTTATTATTTATTACAGTTTCTCTGTACTTGAGTTATTTCATAACTAATCTATACGTTTATAGTCTAGTCTTGTGTGTTATTTTTCCGAATACTTCAGACTAACGACTGTGCTCTCTCTCTCTCTCTCTCTCTCTCTCTCTCTCTCTCTCTCTCTCTCTCTCTCTCTCTCTTTCACTTTAGGCTGTCATTTCCGAAATACTTCAGTCTCTCTCTCTCTCTCTCTCTCTCTCTCTCTCTCTCTCTCTCTCTCTCTCTCTCTCTCTCTCTCTCTCGCTTTAGTCTGTGTCATTTTTCCGAATACTTCAG